>NC_022015.1:17528146-17543044 GCF_000317375.1 Microtus ochrogaster
GAAGAAGAAGAAGAAGAAGAAGAAGAAGAAGAAGAAGAAGAAGAAGAAGAAGAAGAAGAAGAATCAGAGCAGTGAGGATTCAGCTATTTAAGAACCTTCCTTCAGCCTGCTCCAAATGAGGAAGTCTTTGCAGCTGTGACCAAAAACCAGGAGGGAGGGTCCAGGAAAGACAATAGCTCAGCCACCATTTCATAAATCTGCCAAATCCTGGGGGCTTGGTAGACAGAATGTTTGCTATCTGACAGCATTTAATTGTCCCACTTCTGGATCCTGAGACCTTCTTTCCACAGACTTAGAAGAAGGCTTCCAGGGCCTGGGGGACTTTCCAGCAGAGGCAGCCATCAGGCAAGAGTCAAATCCATTCCTGTTAGAAAGGGCACTTTATTGACTCAGGAGATAGGATTCATGCAAAGTAAGCAGAGCCACGGCATTCTTTGCTATACTGTAAGAAGCTGCTAAGAGCTTATGAGGAGTCAAGTGAGGACCTGAACACAGCACGGTGCTGTGCAACTACTCATGGACACCTGTGAGAACATACATGAATACAGATGGCCCCCAGCTTACAATGATTTCACCCAAAATGTTTCTGACCTTCCAAAGCAACAAGCTTTAATTCAGCCCACACTTTGGATTTGCATCTCTTCCTGAACTGGTGACATTTGCTGAGATACTGCCACATGATGCTGGGCCATGGTCATAAGTCACAGTCACTAGTCAGATTTGCCATCGTGAAGGTCACCAGCCAATATTCTATCTATTGACTATGACACTATTAAACTTTTCTTGGTGTCAGGACAGGTATATATAATGTATTTTCCTCTTTAAAAAATGTCCACTTTGCCAGGCGGTGGTGGTGTACGCCTTTAATCCCAGCACTCGGGAGGCAGAGGCAGGCAGATCTCTGTGAGTTCAAGACCAGCCTGGTCTACAGAGCTAGTTCCAGGACAGGCTCCAAAGCCACAGAGAAACCCTGTCTCGAAAAACCAAAAACCAAAAAAAAAAAAAAAAAAAAAAAAAAAAAAAAAAAAAAAAAAAAAAAAAAAAAAAAAAAAAAAAATGTCCACTTTTCAGTTTGTGGTAACCTACAGGGAAGCACCTTCCTGTAAGTCTGGATGAGTCTATACGCACATAGTAACAAGTAGACAGAAAGATGCTTGTGGGTATTGGCAGAGTCTCTACCTCATTCCCAAGAAGGATTTGAAGTATCTCTTGCAAAGGATGCATGCAATATGAGTAGTAAGAGACAAAAACCAAGAGGTCAGCATTGTTTGATAGATTCTACCTGTGCCCATAGCTGCACAGCTACACCTGATTCTACCACTGCCCCAGCTGCTGATCACATCTCCATGACCGCCATGTCTTCGAATGCTCAGGCTGCGGGCCAGGGGAGCCTTCTCATCCTGCTGCCACTTTAGCATTAGCAGCCTCCCTATAGGGCAACAAATGTTGTTTTAACTAAGTCTCTATCCTTTTGTTTTCCCAATAAGGACTGCAAGCCAGATGCTCAGGTAAAAACCTGCTAGCTCAGAGAGGGAGAGAAAGCTTCCCTGTGACTGTTCTCATGCACCATGTCTCCGAGAGAGACCCTCTCCTCTGTCCCAAAACAAAGCTCCTGCAACTGGATGTTCCTGCCTTCTACTTCCTGGGCCTCTCTTTCTCCGACCTCCTGACTTCCCCTCACACTCTATGATTTCTCTGGTCATAGGTTGCTTGCCCTGTCTCTCGACCTATGGTTGATTTTATTTATTTCGGGGTTCACAGTGTGACCAAATATCCCGCAACAAGTCAGAGTTCCCAACAGCAGGGAAGCCTCTGTGCTGTACACCATGTGATGCACACTGTTCTCCTAGATTGCTCATATTAGTTACTTTTCTACTGCTGAGATGAAGACACTACAATCAAGGCAGCTTATAGAAGGAAGGGTTCATTTGTGGCTTAGATTTCCATAGGAATAGAAGTCTATCACCATCATGGCAGGGAACGTGGCAGCAAGCATGCTGACACAGGGCCAGAATAGCAGCTACGAGCTCACATCCGAGTTCACAAAGGGGAAGGAGGGAGCTCACTGGACATTACTCTAGTGAAACCGCAAAGCCTACCCTCCAACAAGACCACATCTCCTAATTCTTCCAAACACTTTCACCAACTGTAACCAAGTATTCAAATATAGGAACTTCTGGGAGCCATGCTCATTCAAGCCACCACATTGTTTCCTTAGCAACAATGAGTTGTTTAGTAGAGGTATAGGGTTCCCATAACTCTGGTTCAGCTGCAAACTCAGATACTCTAGCTGTGTTTCATATCGTTTTTGGGGTTGGGATGTTTAAAATTTTTCAGCTTATTTTCATATAAAAGAATTTTAAGTGAGTTTTTTTGGCAAACAGACCACATATGTATTCAATTTATTTTAGTATTTCTAAGTTTGTCTGTCTGTCTGTCTGTGTGTGTGTATAGGTATGCATAAGAATTCAGGTGCTTATCGGTGTCAGAATAGATCCCCCTGGGATGGGAGTGACAGGAAGTTGTGAGCTTCCTAAGCCAGGTGCTGGAGTTCAGACTCAGGCCCTCTGCAAAGAACAAAGGCACTTCTTCACTGCTGAGTCACTAATCACTGCACACTTTTCCCCAGAAACATGCACAGTTTTTCAACAGCATAGGTGCTTTCTGGTGGGCAGGGGAAGGTCTGCCTTTCATTGGGTTTACTCCATGCTATCACCCAATGAACCTGACATTGATAGATGACTTCAAAATAAATAAATAAATAAATAAATAAATAAATAAATTCTTCAAGTCAGAACTGCAACTGAAGCCCCCAGCCCAGTCTCTTCCTACCACTGTGAATCAGAGTGTGCTTTGATTAGACATTACCCACAGTAGCAAGATGTTGAATTTCTGAGAAGCATGTGGACCTGAGACCAGCTGAGGGTCATGAACTCCTCTTCCTATGACATCCTCCAATACCTGTGCTCACTAAACAGAACGTTAGCTGGGATCATTAGAGCAGATTGTCCTCACTTAGTTTCTCTGTGCAGTTCTCTCTTGGAACTGTGCAGTGGGAGTGTCAAATACTCAGCTGCAACCTGACTGCTGAATGCCCAGTTGTGAATGGGACATCCATGCTACCCATTCCAAGGCTCAGGAAACATTGGGGGAAGGAAGAAAAAAAAAGGATGAAAGAACTAGGGGAAGTGGGTTGAGGTAGTGTGTACACGGCTTTTTCCAGGTCTGGCACTTGCACTTATGAACACACGGCAACTATGATTACTTGCTCAAGAACTACACAAGACTGGGCCAGTCAATGCCTTGTTATGGAAGGGGAAGGACTCATGGAGATCTATACAAAGTGAGAAGTCTACTGGGGGCATTTTCTTCAGTGATGCAGCCACTGGCAAGGTGCCCAGGTTCCTATAAACAACCCTAATGAAATTTATTGGCACACACACACACACACACATGCACACACGCATGCACACGTGTGACATGAAAGGAGAAGGGGACCTAATTGGGTGAATATGATGGATATGTTGTGTACATGCAGGTAAATGTCAGAATGAAACTCATTATTATGTATAATTAGTATGCTGATAAGAAACACCTGAGTATTAAATGCATTGCACTGTGTGTCACACGTGCACTTAGTGATAGATGCTTCATTCTGGAATTTGACTGTCTGTTACCTCCTTTAGTCTTCTGTTGCTCTAGTATTTCCTAGGGTAGTTTTTGACTGTGCCCAGCTCAACCCTGCTTTTTCCTGCAGAAGGCAGCACCTGGGAGCTACAGGAACACTCAACTTCTTACCAATGCTGTAGGTCAGTGTCCTCAGTGGGGTGTTTAGATGAACCACGTGAAGTTAAAATTCAGAGGTTTAGTTCAGCCCTCATCTTGTCTTTAGGCCACTGCCTCACGTGGATCTTTCACATCTAGGCACCTAAGCGAGAAAATGGAGAATGAGGCTGAATTCTCTCCTCCATTCTTTCTTTGTAGACAATGAAACCCTAAGCTTTGTAGATTTTGCTTCCTAACCACCATGAGAATCCATTCTGTCTCTATCCCTAGCTCAACACAAATGGAATATAAAGACTGAAGCAAGATCAGATTTGAGTCATCTTTATGTATTGCATATTATTATGCATCATTATTTATTGTATAAAAACCTAATATGAGGATGATTTGGGGAGGCGAATTGCCTGTGCTTTATTTCCAACTGTCCACATGAAAAGTTGCATGACTTTGGCCCATTTGCTAATTCCCTTTGTTTCCCAGCTACTATAGGGACATTATTATCTATTATCTAAGACTATTGTGGTACTTAGTCTGTGAGAGGCATATTCTCGGTGCTATATAAGGAGTAACTCCAGTCAGCTCTCAGAAGAGTATTCTACACAGGTCCTATTATATGAATTAGTAAACTGAGGCATTGAAATATTATATGGTGTGATGATTGGCTTTGATGTCTGCTTACTATAAACTAGAATCATTTAAATAAGAAGCTCCAACGAGGAGTTGTCTTAATTGCCTTAAGTGCTATGGGAAGACTCACCCCAAATGTGGGTGGTAGCTTTTGGTAGCAGTTGCTATACAAAGGGTACGGAGGGTGGAGGATCATTCACCTTTTGCTCATTTGGTCTTCTATCTTGCCACTAAGTTAATTCATCCTGTTGCTGTTGGTCCCTTCACTGACAGCAGAACCATCATTCCTAGGCTTCTACCATTAAAGACCAGTGGCTCTCCACTGGGTCTTCATTGCCAGATTAGGAGTGATGAAGCAACCAGTCTCATGAACTGAGCAATTGCTGGGTTCCTGGCCTCTCCAGTGTGAGACAGCCACATTGGGACTGACTACTCATGGCTGAGACACCCAGTCTCATAAACTGAGCAACTTGCTGGGTTCTTAACCTCTCTGGTGTAGTTAAGCTGTTGTTACTGGTGGTGGACTGAATAAGAAGACCCCACCCCCACCCCTACTCCATGAGATCATATGTTTAAGGACTTAGCTCAGAGTTGATGGAACTGTTCGGGAAGGATTAGGAGGTGTGGCTTTGTTGGAGGAAGTGTGTTACTTGGAAAAGGTTTGAGGTCTCAAAAGACAAAGATGAGTGCCATCCCCAGTGAGTTCTCTGCTTCCTGCTTATAGGTCAAGATGTGAGCTCCCAGCTGCTACTGCTCCAGATACCTACCTCCATGCTCTCTCTCTCACTCTGACATCATAAACACTAACTCTCTAGAACAGTAAGCACAATTAAATACTTTCTTTTATAAGTTGATGTGGCAATAGTGTTTTGTCACAGCAAAAGACAAGTAACTAAGACATAATTTCTGTGGTACATCTGACCACGTGATTTATTGAAGGGATGTTAAAGACTTGGGACTTTGACCTATAAAAGTGGTTGAATGGTATTATCAGAACTCTATAGGCCATCCTAGCAGGAGCTTGGAAGACAGAAATGCTATGAGCTACTCATATCACATAGGCCCAGCTCAAGAGGCCTCAGAGGGGAACAATGTTAGCAACTGGGCTAGAGACCTGGCTTGTGATATTTTGGCCAAGAATGCCACTGTTTCCAGCTCTTATCTTAAGAGTTTAGCTGAGGCTAAATTGAAAAGTAATGGACTTATTTCCTCAACAGAGATTTCAAGACAGCCTAATATTGACTGCCACATGGTTATTAGCGATCACTCTTACACAGGTCTACAATAACAAGGAGTAAGCAGTGTGACAAAAATACAAAATGCACAGTTGGAAGAGAAAAGTGGTATCAGGAAATATAATGTCATAGCCAGGGATAAAAAAAAATAAAGAGATTGAGAAGAGGCCTGATTTTCATTGGGATACGTGGGGGCACCCTCAGAGCAAGACCCTACCTAAGCTTCCAACTTGTGAAAAGAAAAGGCTTACGGAATTTTCTTTTTCTAAATAGTAGCAGTGACTGAATGCTGCTTGAGTTGTAATTCAAGGGGCGGGAGGTCTTAGCAGTGCTATCCACATGCCTCTGGCTTTAGTGCCAGGAAGGATATCACAGTAAAGGTGTTGTGGAGTCTTCCTCCACTGAGGCCAGGTGTGTGGCAGGCAAGTACTCCATGGAGGTCCCAAAAGACTATGTGTGACACTGGGAAACTGAAGCCTGGGTTGCACTGAAGACGCCAGGATGTTGGAGATGCAGGATGTCTGTCAGGGAGAGCTGCATACAGAGAGAGTAGAGAGAAGAATGGTGCAGCATTAAAGCTGGAAGGGCAGAGCCATCTAAGTCCTTTGACATAAGACCTGAAACTACAGGATTTGAAGCTTTCCCTGCTGGGTTTGATCTTGCTTTTGTCCACTATTCCTCCACTACTCCCCCATTTCACCATTTTGCAGTGGCAATGTGTGTTCTACTTTTTTAAAGCAGGGGCTTATAGTTAAGAGAATACCTTGAGTCTCAGAAATGTTGTATATGAATGTTTAGCTTGCATGCCTGTGTATATGTAGTGTTCAAAGGGCCTAGAAAAGGGCAATAGATTCCCTGAAACTGGAATTGCAGAGAGGCAAGCTGCCATATGGATTCAGGGAATCGAACCTGAGTCTTCTACAAGAGCAGCAAGTGCTCTTAACCACTGGGCCATCTCTCCAGGCCCAGTCCTGTTCCTTTAGAGAAACCCTGATGAATAAACATGGCTACCAAGTCCACCCTACTGGTAAGTACTAGAGCTGTGGTCCAGCTCAGGCAACTAACATTTGGGTCCTTTACTTTTATCAATTTGCAGAGAGACCACTTGGAAAATTAAGCTTGCACATGGAAAAAGCTCATTCTAAGATTAGTAAATAGTGATTACTCAACAATTAATTAGCATTTAACCCATTAATGGATTCACAGCTTCATGAGGAACACAAAGTCTAAGTCATGTAGTTTCCTAAAGTCAAGATGGTAATATTGATTGTCAGCCTGACTGGATTGACAGTCTAGGACCAGTGAGGCCCACCACTCGGTATATACATCTGTAGGGGTGCTTCCAAAATGGATTAACATGTGAGCAGCAGCTGAAAGGAGAAGCAAGGCCTTGAATGTTGGAAATGTCATCCAAAAGCCTCAGTGTCTAGATGTAAAATAGTCTAAAAGTTGGGAGAAGAGAAAGTCAGAGAAGTGTATAAGCTCTTGCTTCTGGTGCCTTGCTGCTACCGTGTAGTCATTCACTGATGTCACATTCAAGTCTTTCAGTGTGATCTCACCACCAGAAACTCTCGAAGGAGTTTCTGACATTCAGTATTGGACCGTCAGAGATTGATGTGGCAGGCTGTGGACAGAGCAGCTCTAGGCTCTTTTCCTCTCCAACTTGCAGACAGACATTGTTGGGCTACCTGCTGCCTATTGTGTAAGCTAACTCAGCAAGTTCCCGTTATTGTACGTATTGCGTTTGGACAACAGATACCCTAATGGTTCTGTTTCTTTGGAGAACCCTAGCAGCATGAGTACTCTTGCCTTCCAGTTTATTCTTTGGGAGCCCTGGGAATGACTTGTCACTACATGTCAGATCAAGGTCTAAAATTTGGTGACAGTTCTGCCATCGTGGTAACCAAAGCACCTTGCCTTTGGAGATTCAGTGAACCACATGGGTTAGCTGACCTGAACTCTGCCCTCCAGAAAGTTCAAGGAAACTGCACCATTTGCACCCCTTGGCCTTTGATGATGGCCAATGCAGGGTACATGAGAATATGAGAAAATGGGTGTGCATGCATGGGAGTGTGCATGAGAATTGTGTGTATGTGAGTGTGTATGTGAGTGTGCATGTGGATTGTGTGTATGTGAGTGTGTATGTATGCACTTTGTGTGTATGTTTGCATGTGCATGAATTTTGAGGGTTCATTGTTCCATTTTGCATCCCTCCATTTACCCACAGAACAAATACCAATAGAGGCATAACTGCTGCGGAGTGTCCTTCTGGCTCTCTTGGGGTCCTTTGACCTGCTTTTATTTTCCTTTGCTGCTACTGGAAGTGTGCAAGTCACCTCTCTGACACCCTGAAGGCATGATCCTTCCTCAGGAGAATCAATCAGTGGCATGTGACTGCATTTTAATGCCTCTACTGTTTCTAGTTTGATTTTTTTTTCCTCTTTAAATTCCTGGTCCTTAGAAGAGAAAGTGGGAAGTACCTTACAACAGATGGGCACAGGAGATCGCTTCCTAGGTACAACCCCAGCAGCACAGACATTAAGGGCCTCATTGAATAAATGGGACCTCCTGAGACTGGGAAGCTTCTGTAAAGCAAAGGACACTGTCACTAAGACAAAAAGGCAACCCACTGACTGGGAGAAGATCTTCACCAACCCCGTAAATTCCTGGTCTTTCTCTTCCCAGTTTTCTTTCCTCTCCTCCCTAGCAGCAGTTCCTTAGGAGGACCAGGGCAGCCTTCCTTGCCAGTCCTGCTTTGCCTCCTCTTTTGTAATTCAGAGTGGAGGTTGCTGTGCCCCTTATGAAGGACACCGGATAATAACAAAATCGCTGATAACGCTAAAGATAGCTTTTAATGAATCTTGTTTCTCAGTATTACTGGAAGCATTTTCTCGGCGCAAGAGAGAGAGAGAGACCTTTTCCAGCTCTGAGAGTTTCACATTCAAAGACTTTTACAGCCGGCGTTGGGAGGGTTGTTTAGTACTGGCTAAAAATAAAAATAAAAACATTCTCTTTGACGGCAGCTAGATCTAATTTGTTAAACTGGCTGCCTTTGTTTTTCTGGTTTTATTTTTTTAAGCTGTATACTTTCCTGAATGCAATATATAGCTGAAGTACATTTCATTTTTCCCCCTCTTGACTGTTGACAGCTTGTGCTGTGGAGTACAGAAATGAAGTCTGTTTTCTTATTAAAATGCATCGAGTCTCCCAGGTAGGCACTAGGGTTTTGCAGGCACACTGCCTCATTTACAGGGGATTCTAGCTGCCTGGAGCCTGCTGGCCCAGCCTGCTGCTCTTTATAGGAGCCCTGCAAGAGTCACCTCATGCTTGTGTTTCCTGAGTGTTTGTGTGGGTGTCAGCTGCTCAGGCATTGTGGCTTGGTGCACAGGGAAATACCATTCTGCCACCTTTTGTAGATGGACACACTCTTATTCACTGATTCAGTAATCTTATGTTGCTGGCCTACTATATGCCAGGCAGCGCTCTGGGCTCTGGCAGTGAGCAGCTCTCTCCAAAATCCTGACACATGAAAAGCTTCCATTGAAGAGGAGTGGAACAGAGGCCAGCTGATGACGATGTATGTACAGATGTCTGTACAGATGTATGTAATGTGTACTGTACAGAGACAGGAAACGAAGACCAGAGACCTGAGATTACACTGTCCTCCTGACCTCACTAGAATGACATCACTCCCAAAAGACTTGAGGGAACTGAACATTTTTAGCAAGAACATTAGTTACAAAGGCTCTGAGTCTGGTGTGCTCTGCACGAGAGGAGCAAGAGAGGGCAGAGTGGCCAGAGCCGAGGGAGCAAGGCAGAAAGTGCCAGAGGGTGAAGGGAGCTGACCCAGGCAGCCCGCATCCTGGAGTCCACTTCAGCACCTTGGCTTTTAGGCTGACAGCATGAAGGCCTTGCAGAGTTTTAATGAAGGAGTTGTGGGTCTGGAGATACATGGAACTCGGCTCTGGTTTTCCTAAAGTTTGTTTATTCCCTCTCCACTTCAGGACATTTCTTTCCCTTCCACCGTCATTTTTTTTGTAGCCATACTTGTCTATCCTATGAGAACACCATTCCTCATGGGTACAGGTGGGAGCTTGATTCGCCAAGTTTAGTCCCTGATTCTTCCCTGATGTGAGCGGGCTGCAAAGACGCAGGAAGCAGACCAGTTTCTGTAGCCAGGGAACGAAAAGGAATGGCTCCACTAAAAAAACAGCCTTTAAAATAAGTAGAGAGAAAACCACAAAATGTATAATCATAAAACGTATGCACGCCTTTTCTTTCTACATATTTTCTTCTGTTGTTTTTCTCCTGCTGGTAAGTTTCATACAAGCAATGATCCCAGAGTAGTCATTCTGTGTTCATCATTTCAGTTTAATGCTGGAACACAAACCTCTCCCAACATATCTATAGATTCTTTGTATTTGCTTTGAGATAGCTGATCAATACAACTTTATAGGGAGAAACCGCAATTCTACTGCCAGCACGACTCGGGGCCACTTAGAAGCCTTGTGTGCCTACTTATTTTTTTCTTTTGCCAATATAGATACCGCAGCAGCAACCATCTCTGTGATTGTTTGTCTTTTTCATTTTGTTATCTCCATTTTTTTTTCAGGCTATGTTCCCAGCAGTGAGGGGCTTAGATCCAAGGACATCATCACAGTTACTATTTATGATTTTCATTTCTTTTTTCCATGGTTGCTGCAGCCCACATCACAAGTGTGGACCCCAGCATCTTCTTCCCACTTCAGGTGATGCGGTCGCTTTGATTTCCTGATGCATTCCAAGGCCAGCGTCTGAGTGTCAAGGATGCGCTGGCGATGAGATCCTTTATCTGCTATTTCTCCTGCACCGTCTTCGCATTTAATCTTCCCAGCAGCTCTCGCTGGCAAGTTTCCTTGCTTATATTGAAAAAGGGAAGGGATCAGAACAGGGTGTCGTCAGATCAATAACCTGCCCACAACTTAACCAAAAGTAGGCTAGGTTCTCAGTCCTGGCTGTGTCTGCCACTTTCCCTCCCGGCCCTGTAGTCCACCAGTATTACATCCCCTCTCACCTTAAGAGCTCAGACTGAGCATCATAGACTCTGTCGGTGTAAATACAGCCATGTTGAGTTAAGAAAGGATCAGAACTACTCCCTAAGAAAGAATAATTTGGTCTATCACAGCAGAGGACACAAGGGTTCAAAGACAAGACAGTGGAGGAGAGTAATTTTCCAAAGAAAATGTGAGAAGGCTCTTTAAAAAGACAAGGTTGTGCTTTGAAATGAGAGCTAGAAATAGGGAAGAAGATGACACACATGAAAGCATTCAGAAGTATGGCCAGCAGGGCGTGGAGCCGGCGGTGGGATGGTGAGGTCAGCAGGGCGTGGAGCTGGCAGTGGGATGGTGAGGTCGGCAGGGCGTGGAGCTGGTGGTGAGATGGGGATGGTGAGGTCAGCAGGGCGTGGAGCTGGCGATGGGATGGTGAGGTTGGCAGGGCATGGAGCTGGTGGTGAGATAGGGATGGTGAGGTCAGCAGGGCGTGGAGCTGGTGGTAGGATGAGGATGGTGACTGAGGATGGACCTGTAGGCTATACTGATGCTGTAAAGTCCATTCTGGATTTAGCTGCATTCTGGGTTTAATTGAATTTTAGTCCAATCGGGTCAGAGTCTCTGTAGGTGGGTCCAACAGTGACTCTCATGTGGCACCAAGAGAAATTCTGTGTAATTATAAGAGATTCATTTACTCTAGACTACAGAAAAAATTCACAACCTTAAACAGCATAGGGGCAGGAGGAAGCAACTGAATCCGATTGGTGGTTAAAAGAACAGCTCTAGGTGAACCAGGAGTGTGTGCTACGCAAGAGGGGTGTGTGCAATCAGGTCTCTGTTCTACAGGTGTGCCACAGCCAGAAGCACACAGCAAATACCTCCAGCACAGTGGTTCTCAGCCTTTCTGGTGCTGTAACCCTTTAATACAGTTCCTCATGTTGTAGTGACCCCAACCATAAAATTATTCCATTGCTACTTCATAACTGTAATTTTGCTACTGTTATGATCATAATACAAACAACTGATATGCATGATATCTGATGTGCAACCCCTGGGAAAGGGTTGTCTGACCCCCAAGTTGACCTACAGGCTGAGAAAGGCTGCTCTAGAGTCGAAACTGCACAGTGTACCCTGGTGGCTGTCTGATGCCCTGGCTCTAGTGCCAGAGAAGATGCAACCGAAACCAGGAACAGAGCTTCCCAGGCTCTGATGCCTGGGGAGTTAATTATTCAGGTAGATATGAGAACTTTCTCTGTCCAAGCATCACACATACACAATTAAGTAAAAATAATCTCTAGTAGTGAAAACTAGGCACCAATTTATTAGGCCACTACTCACCCCCTGGCCAGGGATGACCTGACAGTGTGAATCGTGACTATACTCTAAAAGCTTGTCAGAAATGTTGAGGTTCACCCCATACTTGAGACCCCTTAATCCGATTCTGTCCTGTAACAGGGTCCCAGGGTATACTCATGCACATCAGAAACTGGAAGACACTGTTCTAGTGGTATTTCAGAGGCAATATCACTAACAGTAGATAACATTTTTTAATATCTACATATGTAAAAGTTTATACTAAAATAAATAAATAAATGTGACAGAAATAAATTTTATGTTTTAGGTATATGATAATATGGCTCTGGCATGGTATACCTGAGGGATTATAACTTTGTATCTGTAAGTGCACATATGCAAGCATGTCTTTCATGAGCAGGGCAGTGAGATTATGTCTATACCACATATTACTCACCCATTTCCCAAAGCCATATAGGGTTATAAGAACCAAGCCAATTAGCAAATAGCAAATTACATTTTTATATCCAAAGCTTTTGCAAGTGACTAAATGGACTTCATTATGAGATATGTTTTGGGTGGATGCCGGTAGTTCTTTGTGGCTTGTAGCTAAATGGAATCTGGAGTGGGGGGTCCACTCACACACTCATCTGCACATTAGAGCGTGTGCTCACGGACAAATCACCATATATCTTTCCCTTTGTACAGACTGTAGCTAGTGTATAGCATTATGAAGATACTGGAATCAGCTCACCAATGTGTGGTTAGTGTTGTCAACCTGACAGGATCTGAACTCACTTAGGAGACAAACCTCTAAGCACAACTGTGAGGGGTTATTTAGGCTAGTGTCTGGGAGTGCCTGTTGGAAAATACCTTGATTAGATTAACTGATGTGGGAAGACTTGCCCACAGTGAGCGGCAGCATTCCCTGGGCTGGGGCTCATGGCTCTTGAAGAAAGAAGTAAGCTAAGCACCAGCACCGGTTGCTTTGGGCACCTCAGCTGTGGGTGCAATGTGGCCAGCTAACTCCTTAAACAGCTGCTGCCTCTGTGCTGTCCCCATGATGGACTGTCATACCAACTGTGAGCCCAAATAAACCTCCTCTCCCTTAAGTCGCTTTTGTTGCTCTTTTGTTAAGGCAACGGGAAAATTAACAAAGACAGCAGACACAGAGTCAGAATCACAGAGTGAGAACCACGCAGGACCTCACACTGTAGCCCAAGGAGCCATGACACTCACACACCTGACAAAATGCAGAGAGGCCTGCAGGAACACCACGTCTTTCTCAACACCCATTATCTATCAGCCAGCACCAACACAAACAGAAAGCATCCATGATGGATGTGTACACAATAACCCAGGTGTACTCTTTGGTTGTGAACCCCAGGAGAAACATGAACAACAGACTCCACCTAATGGCCCTCCAAGAGAACCTAAGCCCTAAGATGCTCAGAGTGACTTGAGAATACTGCTTCAGATCTTGTTCATAGCACCAAATGCCAGTGGAGGCAGCAGACAAGGTTCCTTTCTATTCTTGCTATTCAGAAAGAATCCCTGAATCTATGCTCTTCACAGGGTAATTCCCCAATAAAGAACTTAGCCTTGTCTCCCTCCAGCCAGCCCTGCTTCCTTTCTCCAGCTAGCTGTGTTTCCTTTCTCTCAGTTCTCATATTCAAATGTGCTTATCAGGAAGCCCAGGAGAACTTTACCTTCTGTTCAGGGCTTTCTACTGAACCAAGACTCCTCCAAGATGAGTACTAGAAGCACATTCCCTTCATTTTAAACTCTTGAGGGGCCAGTGTGTCCAGTAACCATCACATTTGATTACTCACAGTTTGAAGGAGAGATGGTCAGCTAAAGAACCAATCTCTCTATGTATTACAATTCAGAATAACCTGCCTCCACTTAGAAAGTCAAATAAGCTTTGGTCACATATAAACACATTTACATAAAAGCCAGGATAATGAGTTTACTCTCAGAAATGCACTTCCTTAGCTCCACCTACACCGGGATCCAGGTCTGATGTTTGTAACTTATGACAATCACTGGATCCAGCCCACCAGGTCTGAATGCTTAGTCATCAGGAAGTAGCACTACCTGAGAAGGATTGGGAGGTATGGCCTCATTGGAGGAAGTGTGTCACAGGGGTGGGGAGGCTTTGGAGTTTCAGATGCTCAATCCAGTCCCAGCAGCTCTCGTTTCCTGTTGCCTGTGGATCTGAATGTAGAACTCTCAGTTCCCTCTCCAGCACCATGTCTGCCTTTGTGCTGCTATGCACTCTGACATGATGATAAGGGGCTAAACCTCCGAAACAGTGCGTAAGCTCCCAGCCCCCAATTAAATGCTTTCTTTTTCTTGTTTTGGTTTGGTTTGGTTTTAGTTTTTAGGTTTTTTTTGTTTATTGGTTTGATTTTTTAGCTTTGGAACCTGTCCTGGAACTAGCTCTTGTAGACCAGGCTGGCCTCGAACTCACAAAGATCCACCTGCCTGTGCCTCCTGAGTGCTGGGATTAAATGCGTGTGCCACCACCACTGGCAGATAATTTCTTTTCTAAGAGTTGTTGTGGTCACGGTATCTCTTCACAGCAATATAGTAACTAAGATAGGAGGTGCCTCAAAGACTCCATACCTGGATGCTACCACATGGGGACCATCTGCTAGCATGAGCAACCGGGGAACAAAAGACAAAAAAACACAGCCACACCAAAGGAAAGGCTGCCACATGTAATCAGAGTTTTCAAACATTTGCCTGTTGAAATAAGAGCGGCGGAGCTGCGTCCCCAGCATCCGGCCGCCCACCTGGCTAGCTTAGCTTATGTCCCGAAATAATTACACGGAAACTGTATTTTTTTAATTACTGCCTGACCCATTAGTTCCAGCCTCTTATTGGCTAGCTCTTACATATTGATCTAACCCATTTCTATTATTCTA
>NC_022015.1:17546620-17553119 GCF_000317375.1 Microtus ochrogaster
AACTAATGGGTCAGGCAGTGATTAAAAGAATACAGTTTCCGTGTAATTATTTCGGGACATAAGCTAAGCTAGCCATGTGGGCGGCCGGGTGCAGGGGATGCAGACTCGCCGCTCTTATTTCAACATTTGCCAACTTACCGTTAAAAATGATGTGTGAACTGCTAGATTGAGGGGCTTTGCTTTCTTCCTAAGCTTTTGCTGTGACTGTAGTCACTATTAACTTGTGGGTGTACTGAGAAGAAAAGTGTCCTGGCAGTGAAGGGAAGCTCTAACTCTGCTGGGAAAGCCGCTCAGGGTGTGTTCTCTGGGCTAAAAGCTGGGGCTGCATGCAGTCAGCACCGGCTCTACTGTCCTCTCCTTCAGGTATATGTCAGAGGACTTGATAGCCC
Organism: Microtus ochrogaster; assembly: GCF_000317375.1. Classification (NCBI taxonomy): domain Eukaryota; kingdom Metazoa; phylum Chordata; class Mammalia; order Rodentia; family Cricetidae; genus Microtus; species Microtus ochrogaster. The sequence continues at coordinate 17,547,010 of NC_022015.1, forward strand.
TCCACAGGACAAAAAGGAGGTGGGACAGGAGATGCAACTTGGCAGAAAAACAAAGAGAAAAAGAAACAGAGACAGAGCTTTGAAAAGGAGAGAGGCAGAAATGTGGAGGAGAAGAAAGTAGAAAAGAGAAACAACAAGGAAATAGATCATAATAATTGCTTATGAAATGTGTTGTTGGGAAGAGCACAACAGGAGAGAAAAAAGTATGCTCAGATGTGTGTGTATGTACATGAATGTGTGTGTATATGTGTGTACATTAGTGTGTGTATTTGTATACATGAGTGTGTGCATTAATGTGTGTGTATGTGTGTATACTTGAGTATATATATATATATATATATATATATATATATATATATGTTTACATGAGTGTGTGTGTGAATGTGTGTAAGTATGTGTACATCCAAATATGTCTATGGATGGAAGAGGTGGTGATCCATTTTGGGGGGTAAATGTAACTACTGCCCCTCATTGAAGAAGCCTCCTTTTATAGCAAATGGAGACCACCACAGAAAACCACAACTGGATTCAATAAAGAGATTAGAAAATCATTGGGAACCTAGCCCCAAATGACATTTCTACATTATAGCACCTGCACTTATGGCTAAGGGAACCTCACAGAAGAAGGGGTAGAAAGATTATAAAACCAGAATACCGGGGACTCTTCTTTGAAACTCTCCTAGAAAGGACTATATAAACAAGATGAGTACAATGCCAATATAAATGGTATGGTAACACGGGAAAAATTTTGTGGGGTATCAACCCTAGACAAAGAACTTCAAGCAACCAATGACTACTAGGAGACAAAGAATTATCCTCTTAAGTCCCCTTAATTGTTTGTCTAATTTATACTAGACATTCTTGAAGCCACATGCATGCAAAAAACAAAATCAGAACAAGCAAGTCACATTTTTACACACACATACACACACACACCCCTCAAATGCAAAGAAAAAGAGGCTACCAACTTGAGACATGGCAAGGCATGGGAAGGTATTAAGGGAGGGTAGCTGGAAAGGGCTGGAGAAAAGAAAGTGATGTAATCCTTTTTCAGTTTAAAATATTAAAAAATAACAAAATTAAATATCAGATATTAAAATGTGCAAGTGAAGAACAAAGTTGAGAATGCTGTAGACAAAAGTGTAGGAAAGAAAGGGAGATATAGATAGATAGATAGATAGATAGATAGATAGATAGATGATAGATAGATAGATAGACAGATAGATCATATTATTAACAGAACAAGCATAATCAATAAGTATCAAATCCCTTAAAATTTATTCAATGAATAATCGATTTTCCAAAGCCAATTCACAAAAAATGATTTATTAGGGATCATTGCAAAATTTGCATAATTATAAAACTATCTATTTCTTTCCAAATTTATTGTTTATTGGAATATGTATGAAAACATCTTTAGAGATGCTAATATTCTTTTGATTGGTTTTCATTTTGTATTACTAAATAATACTTAAATGGGTATTTGATTTTTAGATATTTCTTGTTCATTTTTTAACTACTTTTTCTTTTTGTCAGCTCTGGTCTTTTAGAGTGGATAAAAAACGGCACTCTCCAGGGAAAAGGAAGAAGGAGCCCATATACATTAGAGAGGGTGTAGAGAGAGGAGATGTGGAGGAGTAGGCAGGAAGAAGCTCAGATTTGGGATCAAAAGCATGGTGGTTTGAATAAGGATGGCCCTCATTGGCTAAGAGATTTGAATACCTAGTCACCAGAGAGTGGTACCATTGGAAAAGATTAGGAGGTGTGACCTTGTTGGAGCAGATGTAACTTTGTTAGAAAAAGTGTGTCACTGGGGGTGGGCTTTGGAATTTCCAAATCCCAAACCAGGCCCAGTGTCTCTCTCTTCCTGCTGCCTGCAGATTCGGATGTACAACTCCCAGCTACTTCTTTCTCCAGCACCATGCCTGCCAACATGATGATAATGGATTAACCCTCAGAAACTGTATGCAAGCCCCAATTAAATGATTTCTTTTATAAGAGTTGCTGTGATCATGGTGTCTGTTCACATCAATAAAGCACCAACTAAGACAAAAGGAAAGGCAGGAATTGGAAAAGCAACCAATGTACATAGAATACTTAGCACTTGGTTATTTAGGAAAATGTTCAGATAAGGCTTCTATTTCTATTCCTTGCTCATTCAACAGTGAACATGTTATTGTTTGCTTGGGGGAGGGGGATAGGATACAAACCAAAGGAATAAATTAGGGCATTTGTGGTCCACTGTGGTTAAAATAGGATGCCCAGACATCTATACTGGCATCATTTCCTAAGTGTGAAGGTTCCAGAGTGGATATAAATCAAATCTTTCCATATGAGTTATTGCCTTCAAGAACCCCAAAAGATGTCTAGGTGGGATATGGGGGAAGTTAGAGACAACTACCATAGTTCAAAATGAAAATTCAAAGATTCCCATTCCGGAAATGACTGAGCCTCGTGGGAAAGTAAGCCAGGATCCTGGGTGTTACTCAGGAATCCAACACAGACTCAATGGAGACCAGGTGTTTCGTGAACACAAGAGATGAGGAATAGCATTCTCAAGAACAGGAGAACCAGTTGGAATTCAGATGCCAGCTGAATGCCTCTGAGAAGGACTGAGACCCAGAAAGAGAGCATGCTGGGAAAGAAGTGAATCTCCTCAACATAGGTGTGACAGTCCATGGTGTAAGTGTTAAGTGAAGAGCCTTGAAGAAAACCAGAGGAACAGCAAATGGGAACCAGGCCATGCAGTGTCCAGTCACTGTAAAGATGAAGCTCATTACAAAGGATGGTCATGGATGAAGGCTGAAGGAGTAAGCTTACAGCCTGATTCACAATGGTTGGAATAGAGTAGAAAATGTAGGAACATCATAACAGCCCAGTTTGGGGCCAGAAGAGTGACTTTGGCAGGACAACAATATCAAGACAAAGTTAGCAATAAAGGCGAGGAAGTCAGTGGCACAAAGGGATGGTGCCCAGGTCACTGTGTTTTCGAGTCTGGCTGGGGAAGTTGTATTCTAAGGATGATCCATTCAGAGGCCTCTGGCTCTTGTTTCTATATAAGGAAGGATAAACCCAGAGCAGAGGAAGAGACTGGGGATGCTTTCAGGCTAACTAGACAGGTTTTGGAAATTTACAAGCAAGCAAAAACAAAGCTTTATATGCTTCAGCATGTTTTGAACTTTCTGGAAAATTCTAACAGAGCTGTAAGACTCTCAGCTTTTTGCAAATGAGCAGCCACCTTTCAGAACAAGAGTGAAGTCCATGGTGCCATTTGCCAGCAAGTCCTGCCCTTTGGCCATGTAGAAGCCTGCGTAGTGCCGTTCAGAATGCAACTGAATGGATTAGTTTAGCTTGCTAAACCTTGGTTCACAAGATTATGCATTTGAATTTTATAATATGGAAAATTAATTTCTTAAGTTATTAGGACAGAAAATTCAATAGGATTAATTCGCTTGGCTCAAAAATAATCGGAGGTCACCATGGCAACACACATCAATAGGGCAATAAATGGTGAATGAAATACCTCCCATGTTTGGCTATTTATTCAAGACCTTTTTCTTCTCTGACCCTGGTGGCATTTGGGAGGGTGACCAAGGCACCCGGGGAATCTATTGCCACTCATTCTGGGTCCCAGATCTACCAGGAGAGACAAAGTGAAGCCTCCTAGCAGCTGTCTTCCCTTAGAGAGGTTCACATTTCTAGAGACTGAGAGGAAGGTTTGGTGAAAGTACCAACCATGCTCAAATTCATAAGATAGATGCAGGAATGAAATAACCGTGGCAGGATTCAGGTCATTTACTTCATGCCAAATGCAACTTCTTGGAACTGAGAGAAAAATCGGCTCACACACACCAAGAGAGATTTTCAAGGTTGAATAGGCCTGGCTGACAGAAGTGAGAAGACCAAAGGATGCTGATCCCTTTCCCCTTTGATTTTTCTCTGGGCTGAGCTAAGACAGAGAAGGATCCCTGTGGGTCCCCAATTCTATTTTCATGAGAAGCTGGGTGACTGACAGCATCTACTCTATAGAAGTCAAGGTTGAATGCAAGCTCTACCACTTTCTTACCTTAGAATATGTTTTCTGAGCTTTGATTGAATTGTCTGCAACATTCTCTCTCTCTCTCTCTCTCTCTCTCTCTCTCTCTCTCTCTCTCTCTCTCTCTGTGTGTGTGTGTGTGTGTGTATGTGTGTGACTGTCTGTCTTTCTGTCTCTCTATCTTTCTGTGTGGATGCATGCGTGTCTGTCTGTTTCTGTGTGTGTGTGTGTGCCTGTATCTGTGTCTCATTGTGTTAATATCTCTTCTATGTGGAATGAAAAATATTTAACAAAATATTAACAGAGTTCCAAGCAAATATTAGGTGCCTCCTTTTTTATATACAGAGCAATATAAACAGGGCACATATGTCGATTTCTCAAATTCTTGATTTATTTATTTAAATAAAACTCAATTCAGGTAAGTTCCTCCAAGGCAAGGAGGGTGTTATTAGGGTCTGGTTAAGGTTGGGAGAGTACCCTTCAAGCTCCGTGTATTTATTGGACACTTAATCTTCAATGTAGCAGTAGGAGCAGGACCTTCAAAGGGTGGAATGTCCTGGGAGGCTTTCAGTGAACTGAGGGAGAAGAGGTGATGAGGTCTCAGGCTTTCTCCACAGAGTTGAGCTACTGCGGCCACCATGCCTTTGAGACTACAGAACCCAGAGCTCAGTAAATTTCCTCAGAAAGTGGCTCCTGTCAGAGCTGGGTGTGCTCTCAGGGTGCACTCAGGGTGGATGCAGAGGGATCATGAGTTCATGACCAGCCATGGCCACAGAGGTAAAATCCGTCTCAAAAGAAACTAAATAAAACAAGCAATAAAAGCAGACTGCTTGAAAAATTAGAATTCGGAGGATAAACTAATACAGCAGCTCGGGCCTTTTCCTTTACATGTAATTTACATATAAATTAAAGAATACCAGCTTATTTTCTATAATATTAGAAGACATGTGTTGGGGTTATTTGTGTCTCACAGAAAAGAAAAGGAAGAGATTGGTGTGGAGTCTGTTGACTCCTAAGCACAGTTAGACTCTCCAGAGGGATGTTTAAACAAGATAGTGCCCTGTGAACCTAGGCTGGCTGGGCTTAGAAATGAAAGGGCAAGATAACCATGTCACAAGGACACTTGGACTGGCATCTTCATTCTCATCCCATGGATGAGACCTTTAGGGAATATGGAGAGAAAGTGATGAGATCAAAACCTACTTCTGATCAATAACCGTAGGTGATACCAGAGCCATCACTTCTCTGATGTTGGTTTGCTTTTAATGACTCAAAGAATCCGTACAGTGGAAGCATTGCACAGGAGCAGGGGAATTGTAGGTTCTTTACCCCTGGACAGGATTATTTTTGTACCTCTTCCATCCCCCTGCTGCAGGGCTCCTGTTCTGACAAGTCTGTGGTTACTAGAAGGTGGGAACACTGGGTTGGTACTGGCATTGGCATTCTGCACCCACAGGGCTCTGTCCTCTTTTTCACACATTTAGATCAAAATAAAGTAGTCAAGGACATCCCGGACCCTTCTCATGGCTCTCTCTTCTGACTGGGTTATCAGCAGATGGGCAGGTAGATTCAGGGATTCTCTGGGGCTTTGGATACATTTTTCTCACACAGTCGGTGTGTGTGGCTTATCATGATCCTGATAGAAAATAGAATTCTACTCAGATGGTTCAAGGCTTTAATAAAGCGATTATTTCTAGAGGTGTGGGAAGGGTAAAGAAAGCTAACAAGAAGATAATGAGGCACCAAGGGATTTTCAAAACTGAGACCCAAATGCTGCATTCCAATGCCAGAAAGAGGAAGAAGTAGCCTTTTGCAGTTCAACAAAATGTGGAACCACAGAGCTCAGAGCTGCCTAATGGTATTGGAAGGTGTCATTTTCTCACTGTCCCCTTTGTTGTGACAAAATCCTTAACATAAACAAGTTGAAGGGAGGGACTCTGTTAGGTTCAGAATTCTGGAGGATTTGGTGTCTTCACGATCTCCTTCTGAATATCATGCAGTACGAGTGTGTGTGTGTGTGTGTGTGTGTGTGTGTGTGTGTGTGTGTGTGTGTGTGTGTGTGTGTGTGTGTGTG
>NC_022015.1:17553219-17561663 GCF_000317375.1 Microtus ochrogaster
GTGTGTGTGTGTGTGTGTGTATGTGTGTTTGTCAGGGTTAGAAGGTGCTCCCTATTTTTCAGAGGACAGAAAACATAGAGAAAGGATAATATCAGAATTAGAGCAAGAAACAGTACAAGGACAACCCCATTCCGATCCCCAGTGGCCCACTTTCCAAACTAGGCCCCACCTAGCTCACCATTTCCGAATAATGCCCTCATATTATGCACCCATTAAAGAAGCAGTTCATTGATTGGGTCAGAACCATCATGATCTGATTGTCTCTAAGAACGCCTTCAGATACAGCATCACAGATACCAGGGCAGGATGAAGCAGAAAATGGGCTCATTCTCAAACTTTGAGTTCACGGTGTTTCTCATGGACTGAGCTCAAGTAGAAATCAGTAATAAACACAGGCAAAGTAGTCTGTGGGTTCAGCTTCATGAGGTTCCAAGCGTGACAACGAGGATTGAAAATAGGGGCTTCCAGAATAATAGATGAGTTTGAATAAAGTCACTTTCCTAATATTTATAGTGGAAGGGGCTTGTTGCTGGGGTTTCAAGAACCAAAGTCTCTATGTGGCCTTCAATATAAGTTGGGGCTTCTTCCTCACAGTCCCCAGAGCTCTGAGTTAAGCAGATTGCAAATGTTGGCTAGAAAGTATACAATCCTTAGGTACCTCTTCTTCAACAACTAGGTGGAGAGATAAGATGGGGATAGTATGTTCATATTGCTAGGACCCTTGATTGTGCACCACCAAATACCACAAAATATTTAACCTTCCATCCCAGGAGGTTAGGTTGGACTTGAAATGACAACCATGTCGAGACAAGATGCTGGTTGGCCACACTGAGTTTTAGTTGAGAAGCGATATTATTAATTTCATCAACTCAGAGTGTAGCCAGGAAATTTTAAATGAGATTCTTGGCAATGTCTCTGGTTGGTGTCATAGCATGAGCTTGGCAGCTAGTAAGGGTGAGAGGAGGGGGAGAAAGAAGGCCAAACTACTTAATAGCATAGGGACCAATGGAAAAGAGCAACACCACTGAACAGTGGGCCTAAGCTGGGTAGAGCCTTGGCTCCCAGTTGCTATAAGCTATGTAGTGATGGGAGGACACAGGTTTTCTGTTACTGGGCACGAAAGTACAGAGCAGGTTCTGACGGAGAAGACCTGAGACAGGATTAGCAATGGGAGGGAAGTGGATCTGTGCCAACTTCTCACCTCAGCTCCATTAACATCTCTCAGCAAAGCTTGAGCATCAGACTGAGATCAAATGAAGCCACGGGATCTTTTCCCTGCACAGGGAAGACCACTGGCTGAAGAATTGAAATATCTGCTTCTGGGGGAAATAAAAATGTAGAAGAGTTCCTTCTGCCAGGGCCTTTCCCTCGAGTCCTTCCAGGAATGACGCTGTTGCCAGAGGTTGAGGAGCTGGGAGAAAATAAAGTGACAGCTTTTCAAGGCCCTGGGACTCTCTGAGCTTCTCTGTGAAAGGACACAAGAACAATTCTGTGTGACGCGTAGCACACTTCCCCCCCGGGCATTTTGAGAAGATTCTTGTCATATTCCCCTTATGCTAGGAGATCAGGTGTGGACCTTCTCAAAGTGTGACCTATGCAGGGGACCCTGTGATGTCCTGTGCCTACTCACTGAGGACACAGTCCGGCTGCAGCAGCGGAAACTCAGCAGAATGACTTGGATGATCATTAGGAATGAGGAGAGCATGGGAGAAGAAGTAACAAGGCTGGATGGCAGCCGGTGTGTTTACTAAAAGCCCAGGTACACAAATGCAGATCTAGCATGCAGAGTGAGGCTTGAGGTGCAGCAATGAGCTCAGATTTGGAAAGTGGTTACTTGATTTCAAGCCCATGTTCTTCTCTAGCTGTGAGATCTCCCACAGAACTCTTAGCTGTCTAGTGCCTCTGTTACCTCATCTGTGAAATAAGCCTGGTTAGCGCAAGCCTCTCATAGGCTGCTATGACAATTAATGACATGGATATTTGCAAAGGCCGTGGCAGAGTAACAGGCAGATCGAAGGCGGGCCTGTGTGTTTGTTAAAAATGTATGCAAGGCTAAGAGAATATCAGAGTTGAGATTCAGTCTCTGGGCCCTGCTAAAGTGGAGATGTCTTCACTCCCGCAGGAAAGCCTGTGATAGGAGTGAACGTCATGCTCATTACCTTGGCTGTTCTAGTCTAGACTGTGCTACTCAATTGTCCAGGCTCAGTCAAATACCAAGAGGAGCAATGGAAATGGATGAAAGGCTTATTTTGGCTGATGGTTTTAGAATTCGTGATCCATGAACAACTGACCCTAGTTTCTGGGTGTGTTTACATGGGGAGAGGATGGAGGAGGAGGAGAGAGAGATCCTTTAAAGGTAGACCCTCAGGGACCCCTCTTCAAGTAGGCTCTATTTCCTAACATTTCCACAGCCTCCCAACATTCCAACACTACCACCAGAAAATAAAGCAGTCACAGCACTGACCCTTGGATGAATCAGGGCCCTTAGGATCTATTTACTTCCCTAAAGCCCATCAGCGGATGACCAAGCCCTTAATATGCGAGCCTTGTGGGGACATTTCAAATGAAACACACAACACAGATGCTGCAAATGTGTCTGTCTCTGTCTCCTGGGCACAGCTGGGGAAGCCTGCAGTCTGAGGCACCACTGTGGCAGTCATGGATATCTGAGGCATCTGTTTCCTGAAATCTGGCTTTGAGGAGAGGTGTTTCTTTTGTCTCACAGCATCTAGCACAGGGTTCTCTCCTGCCAATCCTGTCATTTGGGATCTGTACAGAGGATTGTGGACTGTTTATTTTATTTCAGGTCTACTGCAAGAAAGAAAATGCTAGTGGAGAGAGAGAAGATGGAAGAGATAGAGAGACAGAGACAGAGAGACAAACATAGAGAGAGAGGAAGAGAGAGAGAGAGAGAGAGAGAGAGAGAGAGAGAGAGAGAGAGAGAGAGAGAATTCTCCCCTGTACATGCTTTAAAATGAATATAGAGGGGAGAACGGTGATGAGGAAATGAATCTGTCCATGTGGTCTATTTCTCTAGAGCATCATGTGTCATCATGAAAGAGGGACAGAAGATTCTAAAAGCCAGGGGCAGGGGATAGCTTCAGCAGAAAAGCTTTCCAAGCACAGCGGGGCAGGTACACGTGTGAACTTACAGATGTTATAACAGTTTACGACCTGTGCAAGATCAAGCCAGAAAAAATATTCCAGCATGGAGAAGTGAGATAGCCAAGAGGTCAACTCCTATCTAAGGAGTTGTCAATAGACAACTGATGGCTGCTGGGAGAGGGAGCTGTGCTTCTTCAGAGATGAGGCCACTGAGCAGGAAGCCATGATCCAATAAATGGCCCTATACCCATGTACATAATGGGAGACTAATTGCACTCAGTGAGTTTAAATGGATATTAGACACAAAACAAAAGATTACTAGCCTATAGCCCATGACCCCAGAGAAATTAGGTAACAAGGAGAACTCTAAGAGAGACATACACGGATCCCCCTGGGAAGGGGAAATAGACGAGATCTCCTGAGAAAATTGGGAGTATGATGGGGAGAAGGGAGGGTTGAAGGTGAAGAGGAGGGGAGAAGGTGATGGGAACGAGAACATGAGGGAATGGGATGGCTGAGATGGGGGAAGGACAGAAAGGAAGAGCAAGGAAAGTGATACCTTGACTGAGGGAGCCGTGGGGCTAGCAAGAAACCTGGCACTAGGGAAATTCTCAGGAATCCACAAGGATGACCCCAGCTAAAACCCTAAGCAATAGTGGAGAGGATATCTGAACTGGCCTTCCCCTGTAATCATATTGATGACTACCTTAATAGTCATCATAGAACCTTCATCTAGCAACTGATGAAAGCAGATGCAGAGATTCACAGCTAGCACTGCACCGAGTTCCCAGAGTCCAGCTGAAGAGAAGGAGGAGCAAAAATATGAGCAAAGGAGAAATGGCCATGATGGGGATACCCACAGAAATACCTGACCTGAACTAGTGGGAGCTTACTGACTCCAGACAGACAGCATGGGAACCAGCTTAGGACCAAACTAGGCTCTCTGAATGTGGGTGACAGTTGTGTGGCTAGGAAAGTCTGTGGGGCCACTGGCAATAGGACTAGGACTTATCTCTAGTGCTTGAACTGGCTTTTTGAAGCCCATTCTCTTTGGACGGATCCCTTGCTCAGCCTAGACAGAGGAAGAAGGGCCTTCGTCCTATCTCAGAGTGATATGCCAGGCCTTGTTGACTTCCCATGGGAAGTCCAAACTCTTTGAGGAGTGGATTGAGGGAGTGAGAGGAGGGGAGGGGGTGGGAACTCGGATTGGTATATAAAATGAGAAAAGAATGTTTTAAAATAAAAATAATTTTTAAAAGAATACATGAAATTAAGAGGAAATCACAGTGGAAAGAATGAGGAGGAGCTGGAGGGGAGGGAATAGGGGAGGACTTGAATAAAACACATTATTTTCATGTACTAAATTTTCAAACACTAAGGCAAAGCAAGAGTCAGCTCTCAATAGTGTCTTGAGCAAGTTTGTTTCATGCTAAGCTGCACATGTTGTTGACTTTGGGGCCAATTGTGCTCTAGTCTCTATCCCTCTCTCCATGCAGAACTCATAGTGTAACAGGACATAGGATATGTCTTTCCCATAGCAGAGAATAAAGTGAGAAACACACACACACACACACACACACACACACACACACACACACACACACACGTCCTCTTAAAGCTCCTAGTTAGCACTCACCTGAGACCTCTCATCATTGGCACAAACAAGTGCTATAGCCAAACTGATGTCCATAGCATGGGGCAGTAGCTTCCTGCTTCAAGGAATCAGTGCATATCAAATGGTAAAGAGTGTAGGAGTGTCATGTTTGTACAAAGAGAAGCACATAGCTGAGAATAAAAACAGAAAATAAACAACCCAGAATCGCTAATTCACTTGCTCTATGGTGTCGAGAGCTTGACTGTAGAGCTCCTGATGGCCAGGTTGTCTTGACTAACTACCATCCACCCTCCAGCAATGCTGTCACTAAAATCTTAGCAGAAATGGTCCAGGGCAAGGATTTTTCATACTGTGACCAGGTCACACCCATACTCCCATACAGAACTATATATTTACATATGTGTACGTTTTATTGTTGCATATTTTAGATACAGTCTATACCTGTCATAAAATAACATTTTACCTTGTATGTGACAGTCAAGTTGATATTTCTATCCTATTCTCTTAGCCTAGTATTATCTGCCCACCCTACTCCCTATTTCTCAATCATCTACTTGTCTATTTTTAAATGCTACTCACAAACTATTAAGATTATTTTGATCTGCTATTGGGTTGTTCTATGTGGCACTATTCCTGGGGAGATGTGAACAAACAGAGTCACCCCAGATAGGGGACCAATGACAAATACGATGATCAAAATATGAATATCACCAAAGTTCAACCCGGTGAACCAATGGGTTTAATTGGGGTTACTTAAAGGAGTGTAGGTGAAGGAATTTGGATAAGAGCAAAAATGACTCACAGACAGCTACATGACCGAAGACAATTCCAGCATGGCTAACAACTCATAAAACCTGGAAACCTGGAGTGCACTGAAAAGCGTGCAGGGACTTCAGCAGGTTGTAGGCTGTCTCTCTCCAACAGCTCAGGTAGTCTGAGCCTCTCTGTCTGAGCAGCTCAATCTGTCTGAGCATGTCTTTCAGCAGTCCTTATAGCTTGTCTATACTAGAGGAGGGAGGAGCCTAGTAAATCTGGTCAGTTTCAGGGCCTTCTTGGGGCCATTGAGTTGTTTCCTTCCTGAGCTCAAGGCTCTTTCTTGCAGGATGGGCTTTCACCTCCCCTGACAACATTCTGTTGTTTCACCTCCGTTCGAACGCACTGTGTCCTAAGGAGCTTCTATCCAAGATGGACAGTTCTAATCTGGGAGGAAACTGCTACGTAGCAGGTTGTAATCCACGATATGAAAATCTCTGAGGGAGTAAATACAAGCAGAATATACACGATACATATGCATGACAACATCTCAGTGAAACCCATCAATCTGTGCAATGGATATATGATTATTAAAATCAGAAAATTAATTAATAATTAAATTTTATCATAGAAGTGTATATAGGGATAACGGTCAAGATAATCACTTAGCTGGACGTGGATAGCAAAATATCAAGTGATGGATAGTTAAGACACCATTACGGTCCAATATGTCTTTATCATATCCTCTGTTGTTAGATGTAATTATGTGTGCCAAACATGGAGGATGCTGTTGCAGATGAAATGAAGCCCCAGCTCTATTCCCAGTCCTCCACAGGGGAAGCAAAATCCTAACAGACAATGACCTCATAGAAGGAAGCAACAGGCCACAGATGCTCAGATGAAATACTTCTGACCCTCCAAGGATAGGATACAAGAGAGACAAAATGTATCAAGAAAGCCAAGTAGAAGGGATGTTAAAGTCAAAAGGGTCTGTCTGTCAGCTGAGGTTGGGGTTCTACAACTGGATCCTGGGGTCAAGGTTGAAGAAACACTAGGGAAGGCGATATAAGCCAAAACCTTTGGGACCTTGTCTCAGATAGAGCTGTTTTGTTTGGGTTTGGGTGTTTAACTATTTGGCATAATTAAAGAAGTGCCATGGTGTGTGCCAGTCAGCCACATGTCAGTAGAGTCCTGTAAAGCAACCCTGCTGTCAGCTGGGTGACAAATTCTCCCACCAGTCCAGTCGTCTCCAGCTGGGAACACAGCGAGCCCCTCTTTCTTCCTTATCTTAACCTTTACTCTTTTCAGGGTGTCACGTTCCACATTTTTGCCTCCAGTGACCTAGATAGAATTTTACCTCCTTTTATACTATTTTCTAGGGCTAATGTACAATAATTCTAATGTACAATATCTAGGGCATTATGTCCTAGAAATTGCCATCCAATGTGGAAAAAAAAACTGTCTTCCTTCTATAGGAATGTAGGGACACAAAGACAGTCAATTTCAGAGCAGGGGTTTTTGATGTATGGAGTAAAGAAGATCCTCTGTGATTACATCAGTAACGAAGCCTCATAATTTTCGATTTGGATTGCACATGCTGCCCAAGCACAGGCTGTAGACTGTGTGGATATAACTCCAGTTGCTCAGATTTTCTCCTCGATATCAATTATTTTGAATGTTTAAATGTCCAATTTCCAGAGATTTTTATTGTTCAATTTTCTTATTAAGTGACCTCTCTCCCTGCAAGTTAAAGTTGCTAAAACAGTTGAGGTATGAGCTTTGGCAGTCTGAATGAGCACTCCCGGAGAGCTCAGGCTCAATGAGGGAGCAGCTGATGCTTTAGAGTGTCTGGAATATTCCATGACAAATGCTTCCAGAGATTAGAGACTCAGATCTTTTTTTTCCCCAGTGTTCACACAGAATTGGAAAAGGGAGGAAAAAAATTAGAGGCAGGTTTAATTAACCTGCCAAGAAGAAAAAAAATATAAAACCACAGAATGTCTGCGTGTGAGATTAAGAACAAATCTAATGATCAAAGTGACTTGGGGAGGGGGTTAGAAGCCACATTTCATATCCAATCTGCTCATATCACTGAATCTCCCAAGAATCAAATCATCAAATTATCTCACCTTTTGGTTTTCTGCAGCAGAGAGAAATTCCGCAGGTGGAATTTGGAGGACTGAAGAATCTAGGCAGTGAGGTCTAGCCTGAAGTCCTACATCAAAGCCCCAGTGCAGTACTTCTGGCCTCTGGGTCTCTCCCAAAACCCTCCACTCCTGAGGGGACTCCAGGTCAAGGTCAGAGCACATGAAAAAGGGGAGATAGAGGAGGCAAGGGTGAGGAAAGAATTCCCATAATGTTCTCAGGAAAGGGCAGAGCTGAAGAAGTGTCCGGGGATTCTGAGCCACTCCTGGCAGGGATGGTATAGGGGGAAAGTGACTGTCATGCTTACCAGTATTCACATACAGTCCCATTTCCTGGATACACACAGCAACTGCATCACTTAGTCTGCCTAGGACATAGTGGGGACACATCTCTACTTTACTGTGAGCAGAGTGGCCATGTCATCGTCAGTCAAGTTGTTTGAGACACAGAGCCTTCTCTATAGTCTCCCACTGTTCATGGTCTACTAGAACCTGCATCACAACAAAGACCTGGGCACAGGGGAGAGTTGAGCCAAGAAAGGGGCAAGAGCCCAAAAGAGCAAGTGTAGACCCACCCTCCCCATCACACTGTGTGTGCACACTAACCCATCCTCCCCATCACACTGTGGGTGCACACTAACCCATCCTCCCTATCACACTGTGTGCACACCAACCCACCCTCCCCATCATACTGTATGTGTAGACCAACCCACTCTCCCCATCACACTGTGTGTGTAGACCAACCCACCCTCCCCATCATACTATGTGTGCACACCAACCCACCCTCCCCATCACACTGTGTGTGTGCACAGACCCACCCTCCCCAT
>NC_022015.1:17562009-17562528 GCF_000317375.1 Microtus ochrogaster
CTGTGTGTGCACACCAACCCACCCTCCCCATCACACTGTGTGTGCACACCAACCCACCCTCCCCATTACACTGTGTGTGCACACTAACCCACCCTCCCCATCACACTGTGTGCACACCAACCCACCCTCCCCATCACACTGTGTGTGTGCACAGACCCACCCTCCCCATCACACTGTGTGTGTAGACCAACCCGCCCTCCCCATCACACTGCATGTGTAGATGAACCCACTCTCCCCATCACACTGTGTGTAGACCAACCCACCCTCCCCATCATACTATGTGTGCACACCAACCCACCCTCCCCATCACACTGTGTATGCACACTAACCAATCCTCCCTATCACACTGTGTACACACCAACCCACCCTCCCCATCAAACTATGTGTGCACACCAACCCACTCTCCCCATCACACTGTGTGTGTACACCAACCCACCCTCCCCATCACACTGTGTGTGTAGACCAACCTACCCTCCCCGTCACACTGTGTGTGCACACCAACCCACCCTCCCCATCACA
>NC_022015.1:17562993-17576958 GCF_000317375.1 Microtus ochrogaster
ACCAACACACCCTCCCCATCACACTGTGTGTGCACACCAACACACCCTCCCCATCACACTGTGTGTGCATACCAACCCACCCTCCCCATCACACTGTGTGTGTCACCAACCCACCCTCCCCATCACACTGTGTGCACACCAACCCACCCTCCCCATCACACTGTCTGTGTGCACAGACCCACCCTCCCCATCACACTGTTTGTGTACACCAACTCACCCTCCCCATCATGCTGTACTTCAAATGTGTAAGAAACAGTTTTGATGTGTGAAATTTGGAGGCTATTCTCACAGTGTGAGTTAACTGATATAATATCCTCGAGCAAGTGGCTTACCCTCTCTGAGCCTCATTTGTAGCTTAGGTTAAGAAGAGAAAAGGCTTTGACTTCATGGGCTGCTGAAGATGAAGTGCTCACTGCAGACTTGGCACATAGCAACCAATCCAGAAATTATGGGTTGAAAGATGCATGGTAGTAGGCTGCTTCTTTGCATATCTCTCTTTCATTTTGTTTTATGGTGCTAGGAATTGAACCCAGGACTTGGGGCACGATAGTCAACCTCTCTACCACTAAAATATACCCCAGCCCTATATTATTGTTTAGATACTGTTATCATCTTCATATTAGTAATCATTGTAGTCATAGTTATGATTTCACTTATCAGCTCTGATGTTTACTGAATACTTACTATGTCCCAGACACAATAGGAGAGCATGGGGGCACAATACTGATTCATTTCTCTTAATGCCTAGTCATTAAGAGCCTTTATTAAACCACATTACCCTAACACTTGCATTTCATTTTCAAACTCAGACTCTGGCATGCACTCTACCCTAGAAACTGGAACCCTTGATCATAGCTGACCACCAAATAAACTTGCTTCTTTTGATGCCCAGAACTAAAAAGTGGTATTCACAATGAAGAAAATATTTGCTATTCTTGTCTGTTCCAAATACATGGTTCTGGAGCAACCATCAGACAGCCCACAAGCACCTCCTAAATAGACTCCCAAATGAGATCCTTCTGGTGGCTCTGCCTACATGGAGAGTCTAACTCTTCAGGGGACTAGCTGATCCAAGTTGACTGATTAGACCCCTCAGCAGTCTCTGAGATGAGTCATCAAGGGATAGCAATGTCACCTATGAAGGGACAAGGAATAACACCTCAGGACTTCCACAACATTGCCCAACAGATAGTTTCACCATTCTGGGGCTAATTGGTTTGTGGGATATAAGTCTCATGCCCTGGGATTGCTTAGGCTGCCTTGGTGGCCATATGGTGAGAACCTACCCAAGGTCAAGCCAATGTTGAGGAAACTGAGTCAAGGAATGGAAGCTGAATGCCTGCTGTTAAACATCTCCCTCTGCATCTCTCTGTCTCCATCTCCACCTCCATCCTCATCTCCATCTCCATCCCAGTCCCCATCCTGCTCCACACCTCCTTCCCCTCCACATCTCCTTTCTTTCACTGTACTGGTAATAGCCAAGGTCTTGCTCATTTTAAGCAAGTGATCAACCATGGATCTATACCCCTACCCCCAAACCTCTATCAATTCAAGCATAAATATCACTGCTCATGGTGGTTCAACTCAATGCTCAATTCCTTGGAGCCAACATAGTCCTCAGCACTGTCTGGCATTGGCTGTGTAGACTGTGAATGGTCTGAGAGTTATTCACGTGTATGAGAAGAAACATTGCCTCTCCTTTGGTGGCTGAGTGGTCTTCCCTAAACAGTACTGTCCTGGTGTGACCCACTGGAGGAGGGTCTATGTGTTACTTTCATTGGTTAATAAAGAAACTGCAGGGGCTGGAGAGATGGCTCAGTGGTTAATAGCATTGCCTGCTCTTCCAAAGGTCCTGAGTTCAATTCCCAGCAACCACATGGTGGCTCACAACCATCTGTAATGAGGTCTGGTGCCCTCTTCTGGCTTTCGGCATACACGTAGATAGACTATTGTATACATAATAAATAATAAATAAATATTAAAAAAAACTTTACCAGTCTATTAGCAAAGATTTCACATATAAAAAGAAAAAAAGAAACTGCCTTGGCCCTGGTAGGACAGAAAATTAGGTAGGTGGAGTAGACAGAACAGAATGCTGGGGAAAAGAAGCAGATTCAAGCAGATGCTATAGCTCTCCTCTCCAAGACGGACACAGGTTAAGATCCTTCCAGTAAGCCACCACCTCGTGTTGCTACACAGATTACTAAATATGGGTTAAAGCAAGATGTGAGAATTAGCCAATAAGAGGCTGAAACTAATGGGCCAAGCAGTGTTTAAAAGAATACCGTTTCCGTGTTGTTATTTCGGGTAAAATTAGCCAGGAGCCAGGTGGCAGGATGCAGCTGGCCACTCTACTACAACCCATCTCCCAGGAAGAGGTCTAAATGTGAACATTTGCCTTTACTTTTCAATGATCCCCAAGGGCTCTGACTGGGTGTCATATAGCCACTCTGCCCTGCTCTTTTTTCTCATCTGCTTCTGCCAGCCTCTGTGCTTCTTGTACCACCATGTCTTTCTGGTGAGATTTCATGGATGAAAAATCCTATTTTGGGTGCAGATGATCTTTTTAATCCTCTTTTTCCTCTAGGGAAATGTAAGAGACCCACATCTTTCTGGCATCCTATTCCCTAAACCTGCAAAGAAATAATATTTTCTCCCCAAGACAGAAATCACTTTGGCTTAGTTATTTTTCATTAAAATCCAAATTAACTTAATAAAATGTAGGATTGTAAATTAATGAGCTTCTCGTGGAATCTACACAATATATGCCCCTCGTGTAACTTTGGGATGTCTACCTTTAACAATATTGAGCCTTCCCTGGGAGGCTTAGTTGAGTGGAATACTCTTGCCAATTTAACTCGGTTAATAACAGCTCCAGTCACTCAAATACAAACTCATTCTTCCTGATCATCTACTACATACCAGATCCTGTTCATGGGGCTTGCATTAACTTCTGGAATCATAACCAGGTAATTGAATGTGTGCATATACCCCAAATTCCTGTCTTAAAGGCCTACCTCCTCAAGGTGTTTGGAGTGGAAGCCTTTGGAAAGAGGCTGGGTTTAGTCCAGGCCAGAAGGTTGGGCTTTTACTGGTGTTATTGACCTCATATCAATAAGAAAAGGCCAGAGCTTGTGCTCACTGCCAAGGGCTGGCCACGCTGACACCCTCATTTTAGACTCCCAACTGTTTTTATTGCATGATTAAACTTGCAAAAGTTAATTTTTCTTAATTGCTAATTTCTTTTTACATTAGCATTTATTAATTATGCAAATAATAGGTTTCATTAAAACATCATAACTATAGAGAATGCACTTTGCTCATATTTACCTGCCTCCCACTGGTCACTAGGCCTTTCCTGCTTCCCAAATAGTTCTTGTCTCTCCTTGGTCTTGTCTTTTTTAAAAAACCTCGAATACATGAGAGGAGAAAGCATGCCATCTGCCATTCTGAATTTTGCTTATTTTGTTTAACATTATCTCCAGTTCTATGCATTTCCTCCAAGTTATAAAACTTCACTCTCCTTTATGGATAATAGTGCTCTACTGTGTAGCTAGAACACTTACTCAGCCTTTGGTGGCAGGCATCCTGATTCTATAGCTTGGAACTATGAATTTTGGTATAGTATTTCTGCTACAAAGCATCTGTCACGTATCAGTCTATGGCATTTGGTGAAGACAGTGTAAACACACAGTGCCTGCTCTAAAGGTACACAGCATGATAGCAGTCCGTACAGCTGCAAACCTAGCATTCTCACTGGCTGTCCTTGTGAAGAAAAGAGGATACAGTTCTCCTATGAACCACACTCTCCCTCACTCACATCAGGATATGAGAGATCCTCCATAGATGCAAAGAAGGAGTAGATCCGAAAGTAATGGTAAGGCTATGTAGCTATATCATGTCTTCCACTCCAGAGTTTCAATCGCCCATTACATGAAATGTTTCCAAGGGACATAGTAGAAGAAAGCCACCACCTCTGCCCAGAAGCTAAGATGTGATATGTGCAATTTACCCAGTATTAGCTACGTATCTTGAGTGGTTGTTTTCAGAGGGCTAGACACACCAATCATATCCACTGAGGATTATTAGTATGGAACTTAACCATGCCACGTAAATTTGCCCAGTTAGTAAGTCAAGCACTTTTACTCAAAATTTGCCTCAGCACCATTCTTCATCAACTATAACAAAGGCAATAGATGTCAAAGGGTGGTAAGAAAGCTCCAAGTTCCAATGGCTTATGCTGATTGCTTTCTGTGGTGAAAAAAAAAAAAACCCTATGATGTTAGAGTAACGTTCGGCTGTTTCTTTGGTGCCCACATCAGGTCCAGTGAAATATTTGCTACCATTCGATATGATATTCGCTATCAGGTGGAGCTGCCCCAGAGGTCCACAGGGGAACCTTGTGGCCTTTTGCAGGATGCCTTGACCTAGTAATTACTGTGGTTTGAATGAGACTTTCCCTCAGAGACTCACTCATTTTAACACTGTCCCCAGTTGGTGGTACTGTTTGGGGAGATTTAGGAGGTATGGGGATTTGAAGTCTAGGATCTTTTCCAGTTCACTTTCTTTGTTTTGTACTTGTAGTCCAAGATGTGAGCACTCAGCTTGCTCCTTCAGATGCTATGCCTGCTGCCTATTGCGTGCCTCCTGCTGCCTCCTGTATGCCTCCTGCATGTCTCCTGCTGCCTCCTACATGCCTCCTACATGCCTCCTGCAGCCTCCTGCTTGTCTCCTGCTGCCTCCTGCATGCCTCCTGCAGCCTGTTGTGTCTCTGCCACCATGGACTCTATCCCTTTGTAACCATAGCCCCAAATAAGCTGTTGTCTTATAAGTTGCCTTGGTCATGGTGTGCAAACACAGCAACAGAAAAATAACTAATACAACTACCATAATCTGGTAACTAGGACCTAAAGGAACTAGCTGTAATCAAGGGAGAGGGGGTGTTGGCTTACTTCTTACACTTAACAAAAACTCATTTTACTATAAAAAGACACACAGGGTCATTTTGCTTTGAATTAAGTTTGGGCAGACATGGAAGGACCGTAAATTTTCTAGGAATTATCTCTGGGAAAGGTGTATGAGGCACTACTTGATTGGGAGTCTAAAGGTCCATTTCACCAGTGGAAATGACAACCCAGAAGTGTTCATCATCCTATTCCAGACCCCTGCCCACACTGGCTCTCCTGCCCAGGACTTCTGATGGTTCAAAGTTTCACCCTTTCCCACGTCATGAAATCACCCAGGAAGGTCACCTCCATGGGTGTGGACTTCATCCGTTCTCAGCTCCTGTTGTCCAGAGCAGTGCCTAGCACACAGTAGGTACTCAGTCAGGACATGATAAAGAGTCAAAGAAATCCAATATGTTTCGCCCCTAAATTTCTGTCAAGCTTCTGCTTCCATGCCTCTAGGGGAACAAACAGCCCTCCTACCTGGAGGAAAGTGAAATTAGCTTCTATGATGCAGCAGTAAGTCCTTCTCCATGGCTGGTGCCTCGGAAGCTCACAAAACAAGCATTCCCCTGCTTTTCTTGCTTCTGAAAATTGTTTGAGGACTTCTTGACATCTGTGTCACCAGTGATGTCACCACTGCGGCATCTTTACTTCCTTCAAAGAAGCCTCGTGTTATGTGCATGGTTTTCGTCTATCTGCTTTATGGAAATGCTTCCGTCACGTCACCTCAGCGCCCTTATGACACAGGACAATGTCCTGCACACACTAGGAGCTCAATACTCTGTAGCTACCCACCCTGGACATAGTAAGTGTCTTTCGATCTTGGATGCTAAACTAGGTAACCTGGTCAGCACTTAGGGGAAAGCTGCTCCATAAACACTTGTCGAGTGACTTAAAGAGGGAGCATGCTTCTGAGAGCAGGCTCCATGGGAGCTAAAGAGAGCATCCTAAGAGAATGCTCCAGGTAGCTAATTGTTCTGCTACAGTACCACACTCAATAGCAGAAAAACATAATATTCCAATGCAACCCTATCATTTAAAACAGTCACCTCCCTCCTATGGAACACTGTGGCCCAGTTACTGGTACAGTTTGAATGTGAAATGTCCACGTTTTAAATGTGTAGTCCTGCTCTGGTGACACAGCCCTGGGACCTGGGGCCTGACTGAGGAAGCACAGCACTAGGCGTGGGTCCTTGGGAGTACCATCCTCAGACCCCCTTCATGGGCCCTATGATTTTTGGCCAGCCAATAAAGTGAGGAGCCATCTTCTGCGACACCCTTTCACAGCCATGATCTTTTTCTGTACATGCTGTCCAGCACATGATGTTCAGCACACAGGACCAGGTGACTGTGGGCTGACCACTCTGAAACCATGAGAGAAACTCATCTTTCCTCATCTAAGCTGTTTCTTTTAGGTATTTTGTCACAATATTTTAATAACAGCTAATACAAATATAGTCTAAGAACAAAAGCACCTCTGTGTCTCTCTCTCTCTCTCTCTGTGCGTGTGTGCGCGTGTGTGCAGTTATATTCTTATTTAATGTCAGTGTGTGTGCAATGTGTGTGTGCATATGTGTTGTACAAACATGCATACTGTAGGGTAAAAGGGCCAACCAAAGAAATGCACCCTGACCCTGAAACCAGAGCCAAACTGTAAAAAGGGGTCAGTGAAAGATTAAAACATACTTTGGCCCAGACAAAAGAGCTAAAGAAACACATTCTTCTCCTGAACAAATCAGCATGAAGACCAACTAATCCCTGAACAGGAAAACCAACCAATCTCTGAGCAGGACAACCAGCCAATCTCTGAGTTTGTCCAAGCTCAGGGATTGAGATCCGACCAATTTCCACCCTGAAAAATCTCACCCTGGAAAAACCTCCACTCCTAAGAAGCCCTGTACCTGTTCAGTTGGAAACTCCCTTTTTCCTCTGGCAGAGGAAACCCTCTCCTGGATTCCTCCCTCCCAATAAATCTCTTGAACGAGAATAAATCCTTCCTTAACCAGAGTAGAGCGGAGCAGAGAAGTAACAACTTTCATCAGAGCAAAGAAGCAACAGCCACCTCTGTGAGGAAATTCCCTTACCAGAGTGCAGCAGAGAAGCAGCCGACGTCTCTCCAGTGAAACCCTTAGCAGAGTGGAGTAGAGCTTAGTTGGAATGAAGAGAGCAGAACTGTTACATTCCTGCAGAAAAACCAGCCCCCACTAAAACACAGCTATAGCTATAGCCTGGCTTCGGACAGCCAGGATACCTTTCTCTTCAGAGCTGTGACACTTACACATATGATCAATTAACGTCAGTGTGCATGCATGTGTGTATGTGTGCTATGCAAACAAACATATGATCGTTTAATGCCAGTGAGTCAAATGAACGATATTGTTGTTGGAACCCATTCAGGCCCAGAAAACCACGAACTGCTCACTCTCAGGCAGGAGAAGCAGTTCAGGGCTGAGTAACATAGAGCTCCCACACTGACCGAACGGTCTTGAAGAAGGCAGCCATATAGGAGTGGCTTCCCTGTGAAGCAGGACCAGTGAGCTGCACCAGTCAGTTGTTTTCTCCCTTGTGTTCACTTTCCCCCAAGTCATCAGAGATTCAACCTTCCCTCTGTCTCCACTCTGCTTCCATGAACTTGGTGATTTGGATGGCTGGGCTTGATTGTCAACCTAAGTGGATGTGGCATTAATGAAAGGTGTCCCTCTGGGTAGGTCTGTATCTCCAGGAAGGACCGAGGAGAGGCAATCTTTCCCCAGAATAGATGCCCCCTCCAGCGGCAGCCTAGATATCATGGGGGTTTTCAGAAACGCTGTGTTACCTGCTTTCTCATCTTACAGTTGACTGCATCTAGGCTGTCACCATGACTGCCATCACTCACTGTCATCAGCAAGTCCCTCTGCCTTTCAAAGGTAACTGAAGGCACAATGGCTTTCCCGGAATCCTCCAGACACGTGACGCCAGATGGTGACTGCTGAGACATCCAGATAATGCTGGACGGCCAGCCTCTTCCACGTGCAGATGGCCATCGCTGGGCTATCCAGCGCATATGATGGAAATCAGGAGCATGTGCCCTCTCTAGTGCAAACCTTCATCCTCTCGGGCTCTTCCTCTGGAGAACACTGACTCACATGCAGCTCTTGGAAGAGTCTCTGTAAACTGACATCCAAGCCCACATAGAGAAATCTGCTTGCTGCCTGCCTGTCTCTTATGTATTCATAAAACCCAGTGTTAAACTTCTGGCTCTCTTTTTCTCCCGTCTCTTCAAACACAGGGCTGTTCTGAGAATCCGCATGAGCTACTCTTTCCTGACATAAGTTTTAGCATAAAAGGATGAATTTTGCCATTTTAATCAAATTCTAATAAACTTGCTGCCTTTCCCTGGAAAGATGACTTCAGCAGCCACCTCTTTAAAATCCATCACTGCTTGAAGCAACTTTCTGGACAGGACCCTCAGGATATCTTTGTGTTCTCTTCTTATCCCGCTAAGATTATTTTTAAGTATATTAACTTCGTAGCAAGTATTCTGCTCTAGTTCTAATCAGAAGCAGCAGCTCTTGGGAGAGTACCCTACCTGAGCACCAGCTGACACAGACCTGTGCCCACCAGGCCAGGACCAGAAGAACACTGGTCCACCCAAGCCATGGCCAGATCAATCTGTGTCTACCTGATCTATGGCCAATACAGCTCTGTGTCTCTCCCCAGCCCCTGAATCATGGCTGGTGCAGTCCCGTATCTACAAGCAGAACAATCAACATCACTCCCTCAGTTTCTCATGAAAGCAGTTCTTCATTCTCTGCCACAGGCTGGCCCTTGTCTCCCTGAATCTCTTCATGCTTTGTTTTCTGGTTGCTTTAGTTTCTTCTCTGGCTTCCTAAGTCAGTGCTCCCCCTTAAGGAAATGAAGACAATTTAAAATAGTTTCACTCGCTCATCTCTCCGAATTGTTGCTGAATGCCATTTGTACTTCTTGAATTTAAGAAATAAAATATCTCAGCCTCAAAAATAAGTTTTTATCAAAACTTGGGATTTGTCGCTTTTCTTACAAGCCTCAGGTACAGTTAGATCCAAGGGCCTGGATACTACCATGTGCATTCACTGCAGGCTCTGAGATATCTATTCTTTGTCAACCAGTTGGGTTTTAGCCCTCGCCATTGGCTACTAACAATGTCTCCCAAGGTGCATGTTTTACCATTTAGCTGTCCCAGAGAGCAAAGCCTTGTGCACTGTCCTCACATAATCTCTGGCAAACATCCCTGGCCTGATTCTGTCTTTGGGTCGTTGAGGGGAAAGAAACTTCTGGTAGACAAACCTGCTCTTAGGGATGGAGAACAGAGCAAAGATTTCCATGGAACATCCCTTTAGCATATGGGAGTGATTTTCTAATCAAGAAAACCAAGCCATCAACAGAATCAGAGGTCAGTGAACTCTATTGTCCCTAAACTCATGGAAGTTGTATGATTACCCTCCAGAACCATATCTATGATTTCAGCCAAGACCTGGACCAGAGTCTTGGTTCATCTTGCTTCTTTTAGAGTTCAAGTTTACCTCTTCAACTGGTGCAGGGTGGTCTTTGTTCTCTGATCCTAATGGAAGGTTGATTTTATCACCAAACCTACATGAGACTAAGAAACAAGACCAAGACAGGGCACATTTATAGCAGGCTGGTTTCCAAAACAGTCATGTCCCTATTCAAAGGAGAGTTTCTCTCCATGCCTCCCCTGCAGGCCCAAGTTGCTGAGCCACCGCTTAATTCAAAGCCTGAAATCCATTAAAAGCAAAGCAAGGAACAGAAATGAAATCCCCTCATTAAATTTGTGTTCAGTAGGGTGTGTGCATAATTCATCCAACACCATCAAATATAAATGTCTTAGTGTTGGGGGGTGTGAAACCAGCACCACAGAAGCCCGAGTCCCCTTAGAAGGAGACATTGGAAAGAGACACAGTTTTCAGGAAGCTTCTAAGAACAGTAATGAGCTATGACACCAGAGGACTTCCCACGAGGCTCCTGGATGAGGGCATGCTCAGTCACAGGGCCTCCCTGCCAGTCTCTCTGTGGGCACCTCCATGTTTATAAACTCAACTCCAGCTTCCCCTCAGCTGGCATTGAGCTGCCGCAGCTTCTAAAGTCTATAGAATGAAGGTGCCCTGGGCTGTGGATTAGATGGAAAATTGAATGCAGGAAATGTGTGCTCCTGCTGTCAAGTTCTGCTCACCTGCTGGAAACACCAGCCTCAACCTGCAGCTTCCACGCCATCAGGACCAGAGTTAGAACCCAACATGTGGGAGAGCTTCAGGGGATGGCTCTGCCCCCGTCCCATGATGCAGAGATTAGAGTCTGATGACCTTGGGATGTTTTATGCCAAATGAAAGCCTTATTAGCGAACACATAGAAGTCAGAAACATTCCTGTTCTGGACTCTGCTCTGAATAGCAACACCTGGTTCCTTCTGGTTTCCTCCGAGAGAAGCTGCATCTCATTCTCGTGACTACTGTCTCTTCTACCTCCTTCTCTTTCTCATGATCACCACTGTGGTCTGGGTCTTAAACACCCACAGAAGGCCACAGGATAAAGGCTTAGTCCCAGTTGATGGTACTTTTGGGATGCAGTGGAATCTTTAGGAGGCAGAGCCTGTTGGGAGGAAGGTAGGTCATTGGGACGTGTCCCAGAGGGGGATGTTGGGATCCCCTGCTTTTCTCTGTCTTTGACCCAGGTTGCCAGGCTGCATAGCCTCTCTCACCACAAGCCACCTAAGGTGCTGCTCACTCCAGGCTGGAAAGTATGAACAAAGTAACCACACATTGAAACCTCTAAAGCTATGAGCCTGAGAAATATTTCTTTCCTTTGACCTGTTTGTCTCAAGTATCTTATCACAGTGGAAAGCTATCTAACAATCAGTAGCAGCAACCATACTGTCCACTTCATTTGGAAAGAAGCTGAGCCCTATTTAAAATAAATACATAATCTCACTTAATCCTCAAGCGTAACTATTCTTCTGTCTTTGGAATATGTGTAATAGCCTCTTACCTAGTTCTTCAGCAAGCTGTCATCTCATCATCTCATCTAAACGTCAAATCCTAAGAATCAACTCCTCAGAGACGTGTCCCTGATAGGCCCAATATTTTTTTAAATTTATTTATTTATTAAAGATTTCTGTCTCTTCCCCGTCGCTGCCTCCCATTTCCCTCCCCATCCCCCAATCAAGTCCCCCTCCCTTGTCAGCCCAAAGAGCAATTAGGGTTCCCTGCCCTGTGGGAAGTCCAAGGACCGCCCACCTCCATCCAGGTCTAGTAAGTTGAGCATCCAAACAGCCTAGGCTTCCACAAAGCCAGTACGTGCAGTAGGATCAAAAACCCATTGCCATTGTTCTTGAGTTCTCAGTAGTCCTCATTGTCCGCTATGTTCAGTGAGTCCAGTTTTATCCCAGGCTTTTTCAGACCCAGGCCAGCTGGCCTTGGTGAGTTCCTGATAGAACATCTCCATTGTCTGAGTGTGTGGGTGCACCCCTCGCGGTCCTGAGTTCCTTGCTCGTGCTCTCTCTCCTTCTGCTCCTGATTTGGACCTTGAGATTTCGGTCCAGTGCTCCAATGTGGGTCTCTGTCTCTGTCTCCTTTCATTGCCTGATGAAGGTTAATATTCAGGAGGATGCCTGTATGTTTTTCTTTGGGTTCTCCTTATTTAGCTTCTCTGGGATCACTAATTATAGGCTCAATGTCCTTTGTTTATGGCTAGAAACCAAATATAAGTGAGTACATCCCATGTTCCTTTTTTTGGGTCTGGCTTACCTCTCTGAGGATAGTGTTTTCTATTTCCATCCATTTGCATGCAAAATTCAAGAAGTCCTTGTTTTTTACTGCTGAGTAGTACTCTAATATGTATATATTCCATACTTTCTTTATCCATTCTTCCATTTTGCTTGTTTGTTTGTTCAATTTTTTTTGAGACAGTGTTTCTCTGTGTATCTCTGGCTGTCTTGGTACCAACTCTGTAGATCACACTGGTCTCCAGCTCACAGAGATCTGCCTGCCTCTGCCTCCCTCCGTGCTGAGATTAAAGGTGTGTGCCACCAGCACCTGGCAATGGACCCAATCTTAATGATGTCACAAGTAGCCAAGTCACAACCATTCTGCCATCTTGTTCTTTTGTTTGTTTTTATTCTGTGCTTAATATTGGAGAGCAACTCATTCCTCTTCATCTCTTCGTTTTTGGCATCCGTCTTACATAACAGAAGGTAAGCTACTAGACCCAGAAGAATGGGGGCTCTCTAACTTGTCATTTTACATTCTCACAGGCTAGCACAGTGCTCCAGATTGTGGGGGAAATGAGCACCCCTACAAAGAATGAAATGTTATGATCCTCATAGTTCTAATAAGAAATCCAAGGCACAAGCAATGCATTCTGTATTGAACAGATTCTTCCAAATCCTTAGAAGAAAAACCTGTACCCTGAGCTAGGACGCAGTGGTCTGTTTGGACATCTACTTAACAGTAGAGCCCTCCACAGCAATGTCAAAAACACTTTTCTCCTCCACATAGTCCTACTGCCCACCCTACTTTGGTTCAGGATCAAGTTTACCAAAACCCATTAAACTGGTGATCTTGACCGTAGTTTATTAGAAGTCAGTCCTCAGATCAAATTTGTTCTTTGCCTTCCATCTTTGTGTACTAGTTAGTAATACGCAGACATTGATGCAAAACACATTAGAACGCCTATGTGTCTGAGCCACTCGCCGGGGTCATACACATGCCTGGGTATACGGTGGCACAGACACGCCACACAGGAAGATAGGAGAGGAACAGTGTTCCAGTTGACAGTAATGGTGAAAGATTTCATTGCACTGGGAGGCATAGATTGTGTCTCTTCTTGTTCTGAGCTCTGATCTGGTTTTACAAACACAAGGCCAATTGAAGCAAATTAAGCTTTATCCAAGATTTTCCCCAAGATCATCTTCACTTTCCTTATTGCATTGAGGAGTTTGGACTCTGAGGACCATGCTGTCTGTGCTGTTAGGGATCACACTGAGGCAACAAGCAGTGAGCAGGCATCTCAGCATCTCATGTGGGCTATAATTAGTCAATTCCATTACAGGCTACAGGGAGCTCAGATAAGTCAAACCCTAATTTACAGCCTTGTCCTGTGAGCGGATCCAATCTTCTTTCACACAGCATGCCTGACAACAAGCCCAAGGGACCATAATGATCAGGAAGTCTGGTCTCCTAGGATGTAAAGAGGAGACATTTAGGGATGAGTTTACTTGTTGTAAGTGGGTTTTAAGAATATACAAGATTGAAAAGTGCTAGAAGGATCATCTATCACCCAAGCCTTCATGGGATCCCCAACCTCCCTTGTTATTGGATGCGTGCCAGTTTTCTAAAAAGCCAGGAAGATTGCCACGAACTCCCATGGAGGTCCACTTTCCCCTGGGATCCCTGTAGTCACCCTCCCAAAGGGAGCTGTGGTGTCATTTGGAGTGAACAACCCACTATGCCAGGGCTGTTGAGTTTTGATATACACACTACAGGTAAGTGCATGGCACAGAGTCCCTGTACCCCAGATTTCTCAACTATAAAAACTAGGTAGTCTTCTACTGTTTTTGAAAGAACAGAATAAATGCCTTTATCTCCACAGTGTGCCTACTGAGCCACAAAGAAGTCAGTGCATAGGTTAAGGTCATTGTTGTTATTATCTTTTCTGTAGCGAGTTCTCATGTATTTAAAGAGGACGTTATACTCTCTACCAAGGACACAGTGGACATCAATGAGATCGAATTTGTGGGTAGACTTGACTGTGTTTTTTAAAGTCCATACCCTTGGAAAATGAACATTTGTATACACCTGCCTGCCTTCTCTGAGGAAGATATTCATATGTGAATAATGACGCACAAACTGATGGTTAGGTTGTACATCTGCTTATGTGTATTTGTGCTGATTCTGTTCATGTCATAGAAAATAAAGCTAGTAGCATGCTTTAACTTTGCTACCTGTTGATACTTATAAAATATGTATTAAGTTTTACTATATTGT
>NC_022015.1:17578468-17604595 GCF_000317375.1 Microtus ochrogaster
TTTTTTTTTTCCTTTTCTCAATTAAAAAAAAAGGTTTATGCATGGAAAAAAATTAAGTCTTTGCCATGATTTTGCTAGACTATACTCAGTCCCTGTTCATCTGTCTCTTCACCCTCATCCACCGCATCATGAGTATTTCATGTTTCCATAAGTGTCTGTGTGACATTTTCCTGCCCAATCACGTTGCTTCCCTGTAGTGCCCTATAGCTTACCTTTATCTTCCCTTGACACCTATCTTCTCAGATCTATATCTCCACTGTTCCCTCCCTGGACCACATTAGGGGTCCCTGTGGTATCTCACTCAAGCCCCACAAACCAGTTTAGTGCCTACCCAAATATTTGCACTTCCTCTCTTCCCATGCCCAAATTAGCAGATGTTCTAGCCTTAAGACCTCTAGGTTCACCAATAGTAAAGTGGAAACACCAATCAAATTTGAATGAGTATAAGATTACCAAATCCTAAAGAAAAAAAAATTGTTTGCTCATCTACCTACAGTTCAAATGTAACTGATTGTTCTGCCCTGACTGGTAGTTCTGACTGCTGGTGACTTGGGTCATAACCCTAAGGACTTCAAGCTAAAAGTTTCAGGCAACTTTCCAAAACCAGAACTTCTTGAATTTGCCATCACAGTGTGTTGACAACAAAACAGGAGCTCACAAAATCCTGCAATTTAACACATAGTGCTGTGGATCACCTCCATAATCCAACCATCCCCAGGGTCATCTCCATCATCCAGACATCTTCTGGGTCATCTCCATAATCCAGACATCCCCAGGGTCATCTCCATAATCCAGCTATCCCCAGGGTCATCTCCATAATCCAGCCATCCCCAGGGTCATCTCCATAATCCAGCCATCCCCAGGGTTTTCCTCCACTGGTGTCTTCCCTCAAATCTTAAACAGGATGAGCCTCAGAATCAGTACCCCCACATGCTCCACAACAAGCCACCTTGAGTCTGGGTTACACTGATAACTTCCTCTGCCGCAGATAAGAAACCTCTGCCCTTGCAGACCAGATAACGGTCTATGTGATTTCTGTCTCCAAGGTAATTTTAGCTCCAAAACACCCTATCCGTTTTCCTGCTGGCTGGCCTTGAAGAAACACCTAAACAGATGTCATTAGGCCTGCATTCCGATGACAATGTTTGGCACTTAGACTTCATCCCTCTCTGAAGGACAGATTATTATTCCAATCTACCCGCCTGCAATAGTTCTTTTGACATTACACTCACTCAAATTTGTTCGATAACTGGGATAGGAAAACACATAGAAGGAAACATTGCACAGAACAAGAAACAGAGCCGTGTGTGTGTGTGTGTGTGTGTGTGTGTGTGTGTGTGTGTGTGTGTGTTTCTCTTTTAATTTTCACATAAACTTTTGGGAACAATAGTAATACTCACTTTTTTAGAGGAAGAAACTAAGACAGAAAGAAGTGTAGGAAATAGGGTAAATTCTAAGTGAATGGCCTGGAATAAGCAGATTGTGTAAAAGGTTAGATGTATAAAGTTTTATGGAAGCAGTAGTAGTTTTTCACCCCACTGAGTCTACAGTTCGGCAATGTGATAGACATCCTTACACAAGAGACACAACTTCAGAGACCTTTGTGACTGCTGCGAGTCACACTGCAAATGTGACCTATGGTTTGGGGACAAGCAGGATGAGGCTCTTGGAGCAAACTAAACGCAGGCTCTAACTAGAGCCCTTTCAATGACTGCACCCAGGCCTGGATGCCAACGCTGTACGGTTGACTACTAATGGAAAGACCACCAGAGAAGACCACACAGACAAATTTTATCGCCAGTTGAATGTCTTTACTCCAGCAAGCTGGGAATATATGCAGTTATACATGCAGAGTAGTGCCAAGTGTTTAAAGTAAGACAAAACCACTTCTTGGTTTCACGCTCAGCCACCACAGGGGGAGGTTTTGTGTAAGCAAACAATTTAACAGAAGCTGGGACATCTCGACCTTGGGTTCCTAGAACAGAGTTGGGTAATTTTCCACTGGATTCTCCACCAAGGAGATTAGACTCTATTTAAACCTAAAATGGACTCAGCAAGAATACAAGATGGAGGAACCTCTCTGTACTGTCTTGCCCTGTCACAGACTGGTAGAGACACCCAGCTACAGTTAGGCCTGGTCAGGAGATGTACAGCTAGATAGCAGAGCGGGAAGCTGTTTAGACGTTAATGTTGTTTTCTAAGTAGGAAAAACTCATTCCTACAGGTCAAAGATCACAATCTCCAGATCTGACCATACCATCTGCCTCTGCCAGCCCCTTAGATGGAGCTAACCGTGGACTGTGACAAGCTCTGCCTGTTCATTACAGTGTGGAGCCTGTAGGTTGTGACTTGGAGCCTAGAGGGAGAGAGGGCCCAGGAGGAACTGTAAGGCACAGGAAACAATAAGGCCAATATTTATCTACCTGGGAAATTAAATGTCTCTTTGCTATCTTTCAGGATCAGGAGACACAGACTATCACCGTAACTAGCTCATCTGTTTCCTCCATTGCCTCGTTCTACCCATGCCTTCCAGTTCAGGGATCCTAACAGGCTATTTTCACCTCGAGATGGCATTCCTGTGAGCAGAAAGTTCTGGGCCTCACATTCTCTAGATGCTTCCCAAGGAGTCTTGCTGCAGGATATTTGAGCAAACTGTGTAAGATGTACCTCTGCTTAACCTCACTTTGCCTAAGGTTCCCGATTGATTACATACAAAGTTGAATATCCAATAGCAAGGCAGAAGAGGACAGGTGGAACTTCTGGACAGAAATAGAAACTCTGGATTAGAATCTGGCATGACAGACTTTCCAGTGAGATGCGGAGCAAGTCAGACGTACAGTGTTGAGGAGAGGTAAAGAGCCACATGGCAGAATGCTGATTAATAGAACAGGTCAATTTAAGTTTTAAGACCTCACCAGGAACAAGTCTAAGCTAACGCTAAGCATTCATAATCAATACGTCTCCATGTCATTATTTGGGGCTAGTAGTCCAAAGAAAGCCCAACAAGAAAGACCTTTTACAATTGGTGTCTAAGATGCAGCATTTGTACAGAGCCCACTGCTCGCAGTATACAGGGCCACAGCTAGCTTAAGAGGCCTTACTGTACAGCTGAGAACTTGAATGGTGCACTGTTAGAGAGAATGAAAGACTAGATATTAAAACAAAACAAAACAAAAAACGGCCATAGTGCAGACCCAAAAGCTTCCTAGAACTGGCGTGGGTAAATACGGCTCCTGGTTGGTACTATAGATGTAAGGCTTAGCTCCCATGGACCCAGAGGGCATGGAGCCAGCCACCAGCACAATGTGCTAAGTGGAGCCACACAGCAGCAGTAATCTAGCTGTTTAAGGTTTGACTCCTGTGGTCAGAGAAATTAAAAAATAAAATAAAATAAAGCTAGCACAGGCTGAGAAAACCTCTGAACAGGTACAGTATGCTTGAAAATGTGCCTAGGTGCTGAAGAAAGAAAAGAAAATGGGTATAGACAACCACAGAGAAATACAAAGTTAAAGAATAAGCAAAGTCTTCAGAGAAAGAATAAAGTAATATAAAAAGGATAAGCCACATAGGGAAGGAAAGTCCATAGCGTGTCTGGATCCTGAATGGTTATTTTGTTGACACTGAATTTTAAATGCTAATGAACAAAATAGCAGCTGATAAGAGATATTGGATTGTGTGGTACTAATAATAAAAACCCAGAGACAGAAATTGGGGTTCAAGCCAAAAACTATAAAAGCAATTCAGTCAATCCACTAGAGAAGTTTTACCTCTACCAAAACTGGGTGACCTCAAACTAAGTAGCCTAAACCTCCTTTTCCTCCAATTTTATATTCCCTCTAGTGCTGGGATTAAAGGTGCATGACTCCCTAGGGCTGGGACTAAAGGTGTGAACTGCCACCACCTGGATTTGTTTCTGCACTGATCTTGTATATCCCAGGATGGCCTTGAACTCATAGAGATTCATCTCGATGTGGGATTCTCCTCTGTATGCTATGAATGAATATGTTTTATTTCCATTGGTCAATAAGAAAGCTGCTTTCAGCCAATGGCTTAACAAAATATAGCCAGGCTGGGAAATCTATAGAGAGAGAATGGGCAGAGTCAGGGAGATGCCATGTAGCTGCCAGAGGAGACAGATGAGGGACACCTGACAGAACCTTACTGGTAGGCAACAATCACGTGGTGATACACAGATTAAATAGAAATGAGTTAATTTAGGATGTAAGAGCTAGTTAGAAATATGCTAGTTGATGGCCAAGCAGTGTTGCAATTAATATAGTTTCAGTGTGATTATTTCAGGCCTGAGCAGTCAGGAAACAAATGTGTGGCCTCCCACTACACATCTGACTCAGTATCCTAGATCCTGGGATTAAAGGTGTGTGACACCATTGCCTGACTGCTAGTAGCTTTGCCTTTGCCTCTGGTCTTCTGGTAAGATTTATTATCAAAATACAAATAATATTCCATTACAGGGGGAAACTATTGAATGAAACCATCCTATGTATTTCTTTTCATTTCTTTTTTTAATTGAGTTTTTATTGAGCTCTACATTTTTCTTTGCTCCCTTCCCTGCCTCTCCCCTCCCCCCTTCAGCCCTCCCCCAAGGTCTCCATGCATCCAATTTACTCAAGAGATCTTGTCTTTTCCAGCTTATGTATTTAAAAGATGTCTTAATTTCAGAATGGATATCAAGGAATGTGTTCTGTTGGGGCAGAGGTTATACTTTTGCTTCCACAGGAAGCAAAGAGCTATGGATTTCCTCAAAATTAATAAAGATCGGATCTGACCAGGGGAAACTTCCTGAAAATCTTGGCTATAGAAATGAAGGAAGAAACCAAGAAAATCTACAAGACAGGTGGCATATATGCTGATCCCTTAACATGGGAATAGCTCTAAGACTAATGAGACATGAT
The DNA here is from genome assembly GCF_000317375.1 of Microtus ochrogaster. NCBI lineage: Eukaryota > Metazoa > Chordata > Mammalia > Rodentia > Cricetidae > Microtus > Microtus ochrogaster. Next base: position 17,583,382 of record NC_022015.1, read on the forward strand.
AAATTTTGTTAGCTACAGAGTCCTCATGACATTATTACATACAATTCTTTCATATGGTATGGATAAAGATTTATATTACAGTTTGGTTATACAATCCAAATGGACTTACAAATGTTCTTTATCTGCTCATATATAGAATAAGAGGTTATCTTTGGCTGATTTGTGCACACTGCACATTCTATACTTGTATTAATGCAGTGCAGTGTGTATGTTACCTTCAAAAATTTATGCTTTCAGAACAAAAGAACCAAACATCGATGAAGACAGGTAACCCAGGTGATCTAGCTTCTCAAAATATCTCTGTTACAGTTTCCTTAAAAATCTGCATCAATATGGTGTACACCTTTAATCTCAGCACTCAGGAGTCAGAGGCAGGCAGATCTCTGTGAGTTTGAGGCCAGGCTGGTCTACAAAGTGAGTTCCAGGAAAGTCAATGTTGTTACACAGAGAAACTCTGTCTCAGGAAAACAAACAAACAAACAAACGAACAAACAAACAAACTTCAAAGCAGTTAGCTGAGATAGACCAGTCTCATAGATTATTTCAGCTAGGACTTTAGATAAGCTCTACACTTTCCCATCACACAGAGTCTGGACAAAAAAAATGGTACAACTTGGTATCCCAGATTTTCTCATTATCCCAATATTCCCATGGTCTTCTAAAGATGCCATAACCTCCAGACAACAGGAAGTAATTTTAAGAACATGATGTCCACATTCCTAAGAGATGTGGTAGGTGTTTTGTGGTTGTTTGGTGAGTTATGGATATTTGTTATCATTTGGGGGATTGTTTGCAAATTGTTAATGGTCATGGTCATGGAGGAAACTAAAAAAAGGAGGTTAGGTTTGGGGATCTCTTTCTGAAAAGGTAAAAATGGGGCATATAAGAATGACAGGATAAAATGATAGATTATTAAATCTGCTTTTAAACTAAAAAGCAACTATCAATCTCAAATATTTTACATTGATATGGATTTTTGTGTATTGATACAAATTTAAGGTCTTTTTGTTATAACATACTGTACATATGTTTCTACTTTTGTTTAGGGCATTGTACCTATGCAGCTCATTTAAAAATATATGTAAAGTTCAGTCCTTGAAAACTATTACTACAAACTATTTAGGATAATAAAAAATTCAGGTTAATAGTTAATCATCTATAACAAACTTGTAGTCATTTTAGATATATTTTCAAGGTGAAAAAGATAGATTTTAAATAGATATGTGATCTTCAAATACTTCAGAGACCTACAAAATATGACATTTAAGATGTTTTAATAACATAAGGCTTTTAATGACAGTGAGATAACCTGCTCCTGGCTGCACCAATCTACCTCAAGAAAGGATGGTGGACATTGAAGAACCTCTATATGGACTTTGCTTTCATTGTGGCAAAGCCATAGGTCAAGAAACTGTCCTTACCTTGACTGCTAACAGTATGTTGTCAAAATTGGGCAAGCAAAACTTAAAGGAAGTGACTGCTAAACTTTACCAAGGAAGAACAGTCCTTCAGAAATTTCTATTTCACAGAAAGTATGTCATATATTCTAGGCCTATAGGCCTAAAACGGATGCCCCAACATTGCAGAGGAATCTTGGGTGACTCTCCAGGCAGCTGGATGCCTCTGTCATTTGCATAGTTTTGGAAGTCCCTTGTTCTACATTTCCTGTTTACTCAGGTAAAATTTTACTCTTCTGTGGGAGTCCCCTCTGCATGCTGTGATTACCATGAATGAATAAAGAAACTGCTTTGGACCTATAGCAGGGTAGAACTTAGGTAGATGATGAAAACTAAACTGAATGCTGGGAGAAAGAAGGGTGGAGTCAGAGAGAAGCCATGTAGCCCCCTGGAGACAGACACCAGAACTTTAGCCTTACAACTACATGGTGATACACAGATTAATAGAAATGGGTTAAATTAATATGTAAGAGTTAGCCAATAAGAAGATAGAGCTAATAGGTAAAGCAGTTATTTAATTAATACAGTTTCTGTGTGATTATTTCAGGGCTAAGTGGCCAGGAGCCAACAAGCGGCCCCTGCCTCCTTCCTACACCCTCCCTCTGTCTCAGATAGAGTTGAAAATTAGATAGTTAAACCATTTTCTTTGTTACTAAATTCAGAAAAAAAAACTTACATAAGAGATAAAGTTTATAAGGGTGAGAAACAAAAGCTTGTTTATCTAAGAAAATGTTTTTAGGTCTAAAAGACATTTTTATGATAGTAATAAAAGTTATGATAGAAACAGATTTAAATATAAAACTTTGAATTCATTAAGATAAGATAGATAATGGAATAATTTTTTTCAAATTTACCAAATGCAAATGGACTAGACATTGTAAATGTAATTCTTACATAACTATTGTTCTTACTGTATGTAGTTTACTGTGTTAGAGTTAAAACCTTTCCTTTTTATTTAGGCAAAAGAGGGAATGTTGCAGGATATTTGAACAAGATGTGAAAAGATGTATGTGGTAATTTGAATGTAATTGGTCCCCATAATCTCATGGGAAGTGTTACTATTAGGAAATATGACTATTTTTGGAGTGAGTATGGCCTTGTTTGATAAAATATGCCACTGTGGGGGTGGACTTTAAGATTTCCTATACTTGGAATACCGCACAGTGAATCAATTGACTTCCTGTTGCTTACAAGATGTAGGACTTTCAGCTACAGCCTGCATGTACACCACCATGCTCCCACCATGATGATAATGGACTGAACCTAAGATACTATAATCAAGTCATCCCAATTAAATGTTTTTCATTTATAAGAGTTACCATGGTCATGGTGTTTTTTCACAGCAATGAAACCCCCAAGACTGAAGTTGGTACCAGAGACTGGAGTATTGCTGTAATAGGCCTGAACATGTGTTTGTTTGGAGGAATTTGGGCTTTGGTATTTTGAATTTGGAAAGTGGTGGATGCTGTAAGCACAATTAGTGGGCCATACTAGTAGGAGCATGGAAAACAGTGGTGCTAAGGGTTATTTGAACTATGAGGGGCTCACTCAAGAAGTTTCAAGAGAAGAATTTTAGTAGGTTGCCTAGAGACTGTTCTCATGATATTTTGGTGAAAAAAAGTGGTTGTCTTTTACCTTTGTCCAAAGAGTCTGCCTAAAGCTAAAATGAAGAATTTTGAATTAATTCCTTTGGCAGAGGAAAACTCAAAACAATCTAGTTTAGATTCTGTTATATGGTTTTTAGTGACAACTCTAATGAAGATTTATAAAGAAAAGGAACAGGTCACTCAAGGAAAATTACAAAATGAAAATTTTGAGGAGACAAAGAGCACCAGGAAGTAGAATAGAGCTAAGTTCTGTGTTCAAAGGGCTAAATGGATTAAGGAAAAGAATAAGTAGAGTGGTGGTATCTCAGGTCAAGATCACACCAGCTAAGTTTCTAACTTGTGAAAAGCAACTAAAGAAAAGCTTAGAACCAGGTGTGATAGGACATACCTTTAATCCCATCATGGGAAGGTATAGGCTGGCAGATCTTTGAGTTTAAGGCCAGTTCGGTCTACAGAGCAAGTTTCAGAACAGCCAAACTTAGGCAGTGAAAGATAGAAAGCTGATGAAGATGTAATTGAATGAGGGGCCATGTTTCAGTCCCAGCAAGCAGCAGAACTTGGTAGTTTCAGGCATGTGATTCTGGCTTTAGAGTTGCAGATAGAAGAAAGGCGTTATGGATAAAGCTGCAGAGGCCAGGCATGTGTCAGGGGTGTCCCTGTGAATGGGACCCAGGGGAGAATCCTCTGGTGATATCAAGATACAAGAGGAGTCTGTGGACCAGAAGAGATGTTTTCTGTGGACCTGTAGAGGCCTCTCACTAGAACCCTCTAGTGCTTGAGGCCTGAAGGTTCACCAAGACTTGAGGGTAGAGATAATGTGCCTGATGAAGCCACTACAACTCAGTACCAGCTGCCAGTCATCTGCTACCCAGAGAAAAGCATGGTGCCCACCCACGGGCTTCCTAAGATATAAACCAAAGGTTTACAAAGCTTCTGGGAGATGGAGAAGAGTCTTTCCACATCCCAGAGACAGCTTTTCTTTAGACACAAGACCAGAACTGTATGCCTTTGGGGAAGACACAGTGAAATCTTCTAGCCACCCAAGGCTATGTCAGGAAAAAAGAAAAAGAAAAAAATCAATCCCTTTTATGGTGTGAACACTGGAAAAAAGCCATCTGTGATAGGCATAGTACAGGGTGAACATTCATAATCTAAAAATCCAAAACTAAAAAGGCTCCAAAATCTAATATTTTTAATTAAAAATTCTGCTTGGTAACATATTCATTGGAATAATGGGTCACTGTGACATTATCTTGCATGTATGCCATGTGCTCTTGTCTTGCTCACCTTCCCATAACCTCTCAAGTATTGAGTATATCAAAGAGTAGTATCTGAATTGGACTGAAACTTCTTTATCAGCAAATCTCTTTTAAATTGTTGAACATGCTTCTTTACCTATCATCTTAATTCCCATGTAGAATCATTGTAGATGAGGTAAGGATTCTCCCTAAAGCAGACTCACAGAGGAGGGAGGGAGGGAGGGAGGGAGAGAGAGAAAGAGAGAGAGAGCCCTTGATGACATTTAGTTTCTCCCGTGCCTGTGGAACAAACTTGACAGACCGTATTCTTAGACATGCACCCATTCCCAGAGCCAGAAGAGAAATTCAACGCCAACAAAGAAATTCCTTGATAAAAAGGCTGGGTTAAAATGTCAGTCCAACAATTCAGATGATAAATCAAGGCAAAGAATACGGGACAAAAAAGTCACAAGCAAAGTCTAGGTAAAGAAGGTAGGTGAAAAATCCTGGTGATGGAGGAAAGGATGGGCCAAAACCACAGGTGTGTGATACCGGCACATGAGTTTCAGATCTGACTGTAATCTGCTCGCTTTCTCTGTGATGCACCCAATGAAACACAGTAAGCAGTGTTGGAGGTTGAAGAAAGCCTTCTAGAGTTTTGCTTACCACATGAGGGGATGAACACAAATGAAAAGCTGCATGTTCTCCAGACCTTGTATCACTATGCAGAAGATTTCCATGAAGGTAATGCCCATAGCGATGTGAGCTGTGAGCTCTGCCCTTGGGCTATGAGATGTTTGCCAGCTTCAGTCCCTGCCGCTCTCCACACTGACCTCTGACTCTCCTAGCAGGGATACCAGCCATATTCATCCCATCTTGGGATCCGTGTGGGTGTCAGACGTCACTTCTGCCTTCGATGTACTCTGGGCCTCCTCCAAGTTGATGCTCTGGGAAGGAAAGTTGCACAGCTTCCAGCTGGTGTCTGAATTCTGAATAGGAGCCAAGTGACCTCAATTTCACAAGCTTTGGGTTGGCCCACACCGGCACTCCTGGTTCGGCACAAATAATCACCAAGGCAGGGGCCTGGGTGGAGTTGGCAATGTGATTTGGAAGGTCAGGAGCAGTAAGGCACCAGCTTTTATGGGCTTTGGAACTCAGTCTTAACAGATTTGCACATCTGAATCGGTCTGTTGAGGGCTTTAAACAAAGGTGTCTCCTTGTTGCAGAGCTCCATGTAGCAAAGATGCCACCCAGAGCAGCACAGCAAGGAAGAGAGGCACTTTGAAACACCCACACCCACCTCAGGGAGACGATGAGAGCATTGGTTTGCTATGCTTCCCTCTTCCCCGCGCTGAGGAATATGCCAGATCAGGGTTAAGAACAGAGCTCCACGTGACCGCCAGATGGGTGAGAACATTCAGACAGAATTCAAGAAGGAGGCAATGAGAAGTAGGACATGTTGACTTTGGAAGGAGAGGAAAGACTTTTGAAGTTCAGATAGCAGAAATAATTGCAGGGCAGGGAAGGAATGTGTTTCAATGATTTCAAGAGCCAGAAATAGAAACCTGATAATATGAGCAAGAGTCAGATCATTTTAATGAAGACAGAATACATTTATTGCCCAAACTTGTCAACCATGCTGTAAAAAAAATGAAAGTGGACTGTGCAATTAAATTTTATTTTCTATATGATACTCACTACTCAACATATACTAACATGTAAACAAACAGCTCTGACTTTCCCCTGCCTGATTCTGGGGGTCTGATATCAACTCCAATGTTAGGAAAATGTTTTCCAACCACAAGGTACCCAGCTTGCTTCATAACCTAAGGATGGCACTTTAGACTTTTGAAAAAAAAGATTTCAACTTCATGTCTCAAACTTTTTTTTCTTAATTTTCCAGGCATCATTTCTCCTGAGAAATTCTCATAAAACATCTTCCTTCCACTCCTGACTTACAGAGATGTACCTCCTCCACACTATTTCTAGATAGCCCCGTGATTCCTTCTCATTGACCCACGACCGCCACGGTTACTACCACTACCAGTGCTGGCATTAATGCCGCCATCACCACCACCAATACCACTGTCACCTTTGCTACTGCTATCTCCACCATTACCATCAACCCCCACTATCTACACAATCACCAATGCCACCACCAACATCATCCCAGCATCAGCATCATCACAATTGTCACCACCGCTACATTACCACTACTGCCATTACTATCACCAACCACCAACAAAGTCACCACCACTATCACTATTGTTACCGCCACTACTCTCACCATCTCTAGTGCCAAGGCTACCACCACCATCAGAATTGCCACTGTGACCTACCACCACTACCACCACCACAGCAATGGCAGCCATCTCTATCAGCAACAGCATCACCATTATCATCACTACTGCCACCACTGTCCTCGCAATCATTGAAATGACTATTGCTACTACTATCATCACTATCACTGTTGTTTTATCATAACACCATCTTTGCCCATTATGCATTATCTCCATGACTACCATCCTCCTACTAGCATCCTTATTACCACCACCATCCTAACACAACCACCATTCACAACACCATCATGATCACCACCACTACTGCCAATCACCCCCACCATCTCTGTTACCATTACTACTTCCATCAGCAGCCCATGAAGGTAATAGGTTAACTTGTCTGAGCATTTGTAATGAGGGAATGGGGAGCCTAAATGAATGTACATCTAGATCTGCTATTTATTATTTACTTATTATTTATAATTTTGTGATCTGCTCTTCTTTCACGTACCTCTTCTACTCTGATAGATCAAGGCATGGAGGGGAAGTTATACAAACTTCAAAACACTCTTGCTATATAATGAATATGCTGAGTAGTGGGGAGTGAGTTGTTGCCTGACCATTGTTTATGAGCAAGAAATACTGAGAAAAGGGAGGGAGTATGTGAAATCTCAAATTCAGTCTCCCATAAGGTCTCAGCGATTCACTTGGGAACAAACCAATGCCCAATGGGACTCTGGGTCCTTAAAAGCAGTCATTTCCTACCTTTGTCATTGTTACTTCTGGCCTATCCCTTCAGAGAAATAGAAATAAAAATACTCCACAAGTTCAATCAGGAAGAACCACAAAGGGGCCTCTGATCATGTCTTTCGTGATGAGAGAGCATGAACAGGGAACAAGAAGCATACATGGCATCATAGACCAAAAAATGCTAGCTGGAGTCTGAAGGGTCAGGAAGCCACACCTGGAAATTACATCTGTGCAGTTAAGTAAGAAACAGTGCATCAGAAATAAACAATTAAACCCAAGCTTTGTCATAGAAAACATGTAATTATTTTACAACTGTGAACCTCAAAATACTCATCTTCAACACAAAATCATGGCTGCTGCACCTGATGTATTGCAAAAAGGAACCATGTGAAAGGAGCTCACACATGGAAAGCCCATTGCTCATGCAAGGCTGATGCTAAGCATCTTTTCATCATAAGATCCAGAGGCTGTGACTCCTGCTATAGCCTCCCCTGAGGATGAGGGCAACAACAGAGCTTCCAGAGGAGGAAAGGAGCAGTGTAAGCACAATCCTCTTAGTTCTAAAGTGTGGGTTGGAGGTGAGTACAAAGCAGATGACTTTGGATGTTCAAGTCAGGTAAGGAAGACTCAGAAAGAGTCTTCCATGGCTACCAGAAACTGTAGTTCCAGATAAAAACAGAAACCAAATTTAGAGATAGCCCTACTCGGAGCTACAGGACAATATCAGACCATGGAGAGACATTATCAAGTAGCTAACAAAACTGAGCAAGTGGGGGAAAAGGCACTGAAAGAATATTTGAGGGTTCTACTGTGGATCCTGGACTCTTTTAAAGCTTTGAGGACCAAGGCTGGTGAGAAGTGATGAGCGGGACATCCATGTCCATACCTGACATAGTATGGAATAGAAGCCAATGTGTGGGGCTCCACCTACAGCACCTGCTAATTAGACACAGTCTGACAAGTTATTTACCTCCTTGGACTCATGGGTCTATAAAACAGGGATGATGATGATATTCACCCTAATACTTACCTTTGGGCAAAGATTGTGGCAAGATTAAACATTTAAGAGTGTCTGCACACACTGATCAGTTAGTGGAAACTGCTGCAATTACTTGACCAATGGAAACTCTAGAGGTTGAAAGAGTGCTTGAAGTTTCCAATTTGTTCATCCTAGCTTGGCAAGGAGGATGTAGAGCAGGAGCATTCTAAGACAGAGTACCTTACCCAGCAGCAACTGTTAGAGGAAATGAGCAGTCTGGTGGGAGATGAGAAGTCAGGCTAATCCACCATCAGAATCCTGAGCCACAGCACTAGGATTCAATTATCTCCACCCTCATACCATTTTCTAACAACCTAGGATTGTCCACTGATCTTCTTTATTCTCTCAAAAATGTCCAGAGCGAGTGTGCAATGTTTCAGGCACTATGTCTGGAAATGTTGGCTAAGATCATTGCTGTTCTGCCTTCATGAAGTTTATGACCCAGTGGGAAAGATAAGCTTGCTGAGAAGGAAGACTCGGTCTGGAGTAAGAGCCAATGAGAGGAAGAGCGAGATGAGGGGGCCTGGAGTTTATGAAGAGAACGGTGTGAGGAACAGCGGGCTCACAGGGCTAGGGTGTGAGGAGCATGCTGTTCATAATAAAACCATAGTTCTAGTACCAGGAGAAGGACACTGGATACTGGGCCCAAAGGAGCATGCATTCTTGTACTGACTTATGTGGACCCAGGAGTCATATGGGCAAGTAACCTGCAAAGGTAATCACCAAGTAGCAAGTCTGGCATTCAAACCCAGATTTCAATTCACACACTGTGAAGTTCTTGTTCTTGCTTTTTACTGCCAAGATCTGCCAAAGTAGCCATTGCCAACCTCTCCAGACCAGCAGAAGGCAGGGCTTTCCCATGGCTAGCTCGACATTGCTGTCTCTGTCCAGGGAGGTTGCTTGAGTTTGACACTGGGCAGCTGGGGAGCACTCTGCTCTCCAGTCCTTGCTGACGCTTTTTACCTCCATCTCAGAAAGCACAATATTGAAAATCAATGGGGAGAAAGTGTCTAAAAAAGAACTAAATCAAATATCCCGATATGGAGGAGTTAATCACCCAAAATTAACCTTATAACATCTCGTATCAAACTGATCTATAAAGAAAATCAATGAGAGCAAATCAAACCCCAGGGCCCCCGCCCCTCCCTGGATTCCGCCTCTGCCCAAAGCGGTAGTTGTGCTATCATTACCTGGAAACAGTACCTCAGCAGTTGATGTGTTTAGCCACAGGCTCCCAGAGGATAGTTTTCATATACATTTCTCTCCCCTGCATTTGCTTAAACTGCCATTCTTAAAGTCTTAAATAAGATGCACTTAGCTGAAAATTGCCCTCCACCGAGGAGACATGCTGTTCCCACTGAGGGAGATAATCTAGCCTTGTATATTTTTATGCTCTGAGGAAAGCATGACACTCACTCACCAGATACTCAGTTATCCCTTCTGTAGCCACTCAGAGGACTCCTGGAGCCAAAAGGAAACCGTGGCAGACAGAAAGCACTAACACAGGGTGAGGAGTGGGGATGGATCCATGAAGGTAGTTGACCAGGCTGACTGTGAGAACTTCTGAGGGTATCTTCCTCATGGCTTGACAGGATGGGAGAAAGTACAGGAAGTATTCCAGACTCTTTTATATCCATTTACACTAATATGCAAAATGATGTCATTGGTTTTTTATAAATAAAACTATTGCTTGGGGTTGTTTACTGTCTCCTTCTCTTGAGATACGCTGGGTGTGAAGGAAGCCCTGCCCCTTGTTTTCACTACAAGACAACAAAACACAATACTCTATAGCCTAGATTAATGTTAACAACAAAGCCCGCTTTTTCTATAGCTTGATGAGTTATTGAACAAACATTGTTTGACCAAGTTCAAGTAAAAACTCATCACTATGGCTTATATAATAAAATGGCATAGTATTGTGATGATATTAATATCAACAACACTGATTAGGTGTCGGTTATCGTCAGCGTTATTGCTGAGCTTGCATTTTCTGTTAGTTTTTTTTTTATAGCAAAATCTTACAAAATTATTCTATTTCCCATTTAGTCGATGAGAAAGTAAGAGTCAGAGAGGCTCAGCTGTGGGCCCATGCTGTGAGGCTTATAATGAATCAAGACACAAATGAGGACAAGAAACTGAATTATTAATCTCTGTTTTATAAATGACGATGATGGTGATGGTGGCAATGGTAGGAGTAATATTGATGATATGTTGGTGACAAGGACGTGGCACTGCTGATGGTGATGATTATAATGATGATGACAACAACAAAAGAGCAGCTGGAAGACCTGAGCTTTCCCCGAAAGCTGACCCTATAAAGACAGCTAACGGTTATATATTAGGCAAGCACCAGTGTGATCTTTGACTATGGTTGGGATGCAGCTAAGCTAGAGCAGAGAGAACGCAAGAGAACAGCTGGACATTCCACCTTGACACGCCAGGTGCCATAAGACTCCAGTGTGAGGGCTTAGGCTCCAAGGACCTAAGGAAAAAGCATGGTAAGGCCTGGGTAAGCCTGAAATCCCTGTTACATCAGTCATAGCTTAAGACAGGGCCACAGACTCCCTGGACACTTGGGTTTAGGTGAAGAAAGCAAGGTTGTTTGTGTCTAAGACTTGGTTCAATGAGCAGAATATTTTAGAAAAGTTGGAACTGAAGAAAATTCAGGGGTTCATGGCTTCCACTCACCTCAATCTGAAAAACATATGTAACAATATGTGTGTTTACCAGAAATACAGTGAGGCAGAAACCCAGCACATTCTCTTGTGTAACTCATACTCCAGGTGTTGTGATAGCCAACAATTAAATAAGCAAGCTCGTTAATGCTGCCTTGGGATAAGTACAATTATGCTAATCTGCAGTGTGTCGTGACAAACACCTGGAATAAAACACCTTTAAAGGAGAAATATTTGTTTTGTCTCCTGGTGCCAGCTGCATCAGTGGCCATCTGGGTCCATTGCTTTTGGGCTAGTGTGAGGTAGTACGTGCTAACGGAAACACGTGGCATAGCAAAGCTAATCACCTCATGACAGACAGCAGGAAGCAGAGGAGGTAATGAACTCCCTGCTTCCTCTTTAAGGTCACATCTCCAGTGACTTCTGTTCTTTCTTTGGCCCCACCTCTTAATAATTCCACCAGCTCCCAATAATGTCACCAGCTGGGCACTGAGCCTCTAACACATACAGCTTTGGAGGGATGGTTAAGTCCCACAGCACATCCTCTGCACAGTAAGCTTAGTATGGGGAAGAACTAGTGATGGAGGGTGGACTTCCTGTAAGGTCATTTGCAGACAACTTTTTAAGCATCAGAATTTGGCTTATAGTCTAGAATTCTTCATTCTCAGTCTACACTATCACGATTAATTCTAGACGCTTTTGGCTGGTAATCTAAAATCATTAGATTCTTCTAGTCCAAGCTTAGGAGGTTGGATATGAAAATGACCCCCCAAAGGGAGACCCTCATGAAGTTGGATCATAGGGCACCCTAGTCTTCTCCACAACTTATGTTTGTTCATTATTCTGAGTTCTTCAGCAATCTTGCAAGGTGAGTAATGATACCTTTTTTGTTATAGTTTTGTTTTTATTTTTATTTTACATCTCAACTTAATTTTCTCCTCCTTCCTCTCTTCCCAATACCTCCCCACAACCCCCCCCATCCACTTTTGCTCCATTTCTCTTCAGTAAAAGGCAGTCCTCCCACAGATATCAATAGTCGTGGTATATCAAGTTGCAGTAACACTAGACACTTTCTCTTTTGTTAAGGCTGGAAAAGGTAACCTGGTAGGAGAAAAAGATTCCAAAAGCAGGCAACAGATTAAGAGAACAGCTCCTACTGCCATTCCTGTGGGTTCCACAAGAAGCCCAAGCTGCACAATTGTAACCTATGTGCAGAGGGCCTAGGTCAGTTCCATGCAGGATCTCTAGTTGGAGGTTCCGTCTCTGTAAATCCCTATGAATCTAGGTTCTATGTATTTTCATATGGTGTTCTTGACCCCTCTGGCTCGTACAATATTTCCTCCCCATATTCTAAAGGATTCCCTCAGCTCCACCTAATGTTTGGTTGTGGGTCTTTGTATCTGTTTGCTGGGTGAAGCCTCTCTGATGATAATTGGCCTAGGCACCAATCTATGAGAATAGTAGAATATCATTAGAAATTATTTCATTGACTTTTGTCAGTCATGTTTGTTTCTATCCTAGGTCTCTGGGGTATCCAGCCTCTGAGTCTTGGCCATCAGGGTTGGGTTCTCTCTCACGGAATGGTTTTTAAGCAGGATCAGCCATTGATTGGCCAATATCAAAACTTCTGCCCCAATTTTACCCAGCATAGCTTGTATTCAGGATGAATCATAGGTCAAAGGTTTTGTGATTGGGTTGGTGTCCCAATCCCTTCACTGGAAGTCTTGTCTGGTTACAGAACCTGACCAGTTCAGGCTCCATATCCCCAGTATCTATGCAAAACAGTATCTATCCTTCTGCTGCATACAAGAAACACACATCAACATCAAAATAGATATTACCTCAGAGTAAAAGGTGGGAAAAACATTTTCCAAGCAAATAGACCCAAGAAGAAAGCTGGTGTAGCCACCCTAATTTCAAAAAAACAAAAACAACAACAAAAAAAAAAAACAAAACTTCCAACCAAAATTAATCAAAAGAGATGTTGAAGGGTATGTCTTACTCATCAAAGGAAACATCTAACAAGATTGTGAGCATCTATATATGCCCCAGATGCAAGGGCACCCACATTTGTAAAAGAAACATTACTAAAGCTTAAATCACACATTGAACCCCACACATTAATAGTGAGAGACTTCAACACCCCACTCTCACCAATGGGTAGGTTATCCAGACAGAAACAAAACACAGAAATAATAAAATCAATCGACACTATAACTCAAATGGTCCTAACAGATATCTACAAAACATCTCACGTCAATACAAAAGAATATAGCTTCTTCTCAGTACCTTATGGAACCTTCTCCAATTTGACTATGTACTTGGTCACAGGGCAAGCCTCAATAGATACAGGAAAACTGAAATAACTGTATCTTTTCAGATCACCATGAATTAAAGCTGGATTTCAACAACAGAAACAACAGAAAGCCTACAAAGTCGTGGAAACTGAACAACTCTCTGTTGAATGACTGCTAGATTAAGAAAGAAATAAAGAAGGAAAGGAAGGAAGGAAGAAAGAAAGACAAGAATTCAATGAAAATGAATTCACAGAATATCCAAACTTATGGGACACAATGAAAGTGGTGCTAACGGAAAAATTCATAGCACTAAGAGCCTTTACAAAGAAATTGGAGAAATCCTATACTAGTGACTTAACAGCACACCTGAAAGCTCTAGAGCAAAAATAAGCAAACACAGCCAAGAAGACAGGAAATAATCAAACAGGAGCCTGAAATGATAAAATAGAAACAAAGAAAACAATACAAAGAATCAATGAAACAAAAAGTTGGTTCTTTGAGAAAATCAACAAGATAGACAAACCTTTATACAAAGTAACTAAAAGGCAGAAAGAGAGAGAGAGAGAGAGAGAGAGAGAGAGAGAGAGAGAGCGCCAAATTAACAAAATCAGAAATGAAAAGGAGGACATAACAACAGACACCAAGGAATTCCAAAGAATTATTAGGTCAAAATGATTAAAAAACCTGTATTCCACAAAATTGGAAACTCAAAAAGAAACAGATATTGCTTTCTTTAGGGAAGTGCAAAGGCCACCTGCCTTGTGAAACTTTTAAAGAGTATAATTTAGATGTGAATTAAACCCAAATGTTTCTAATAATAATTCTTCTTCCATTAAAGCATAGAAAATAGGACTGCCCCCAGCTGAGTCGAGAGGACTCTGGCTGTTATGTAGAGGTATAGCTTTAAATAGCCTTTGGGGGTGGTGCTTAAGATGCACAGCAATTATAAAGTAAGTTTGATTTCAACAGGACTTCTGTGACTGACTTGAGGAGAAAGTGAAGGGCCATTAATGGCTGCTGGGAAGTTTGTAAGATTCTGGAAGCACTGCCAAAGCCTCACATTTTAAACTTAGTTTTCATTGATAGCATAACCCCCAGCAACCTTTGGAAAGAAGAAAAGAATTGAGGAAGAGCCAGAGGGTGAATTTGGAGATCATAGATAGAAACCAGGATGCTTTTGAAACAGACTCTTTGACATCAGGTTAAGAGGATCTCAAAGGAGGAGAAGCTATCTCTGGCCAGAACCACAGTCTGGGCTATGAAGAGGAAGTTGGTGGACTCCAGGTACCTAAAAAGGATAAACTCAGGAAAGGAAACAGCACCAGGGAAAGGAAGAAGCAATAACCCCCAAAGTCTATGGGAAATAAAAGGGGAAAGCAGGAGGCCAGCTATAGCCAGGAATTCAAAAAAGATGGTGCCAGTGACAATACAGAAGGCTCAGGCACTCTTGCTGACTAAATCAAATCCACAGGCTCTCGGGGTTGGAAGCTAGACATCCAATAGAGCAGCCCTCATCTCCTACTGAGCAGGCTGCTGGCTGAGGAAATAGGCTCATCAGAAGTTTCTGGGATTCCGCATCCTCATACATCAAAAGCAATGGTGATGGAGGTGTGCAACTCTTCCTTAGTATGTCCGAGGTGTTCCCTGTTCCCCACCCTCCTTCATGTTCTTCACCCTCTGGAGGTCACTGAAGTAATTTAAGGGAGAGGAGATTTATTCTGGCTTAGAGTTTAGACATAGCAGGGAAGACACAGCAGTAGATAAGGACGGTGGGGTGGCAGGAGCAGGAGAGCAGCTGGCTGCATTGTATCCATAGTCAGGAAGTGGAGAGCAAACTGGAAGAGCTCAGCTACAAATCTTCAGCTAAGGTCTACCCTCAGTGACCACTCCCTCCAGCCAGGCTGGCCCTCCTAAAGGTTCCCAAACCTTCCCAAATAGCACCATCAACTGGGATTGCAGACTGTCCCATTAAGTCTGAGGGATCAAGTGACATTCCAATCACAGCAGGGACTACACAGCTCAGTTATCTCCATAAAGAGAGTTTTACAAGTGACTGTGTGTGTGTGTAAAGGACCATCCCCCCTCTCTTCACATCTCCTGGTTTGTTTACTTCATAACCTCTGTAGCCTGGTTTAGTATTTACATATTTCTTGTCTATTATGTGCACTGGAATGCAGGGTTCACAGAGGCATAAACAGACTCAGGGCAGAATTTCCATGGGGCTCTGTTGCCATGGTGGACCCTTTGCTTGATATGCTCTTTTATTTTATTTATTTGTTTGTTTATTTTGTTTTTTCGAGGCAGGGTTTCTCTGTAGCTTTGGAGCCTGTCCTGGAACTAGCTCTGGTAGACCAGGCTGGCTTCAAACTCACAGAGATTTATCTGCCTGCCTCTGCCTCCCTAGAGCTGGGATTAAAGGCATGTGCTGCCACCACCTGGCTGCTCCATATGTTCTTACCCCCGCACTCTCTACTGACCTTTCCACAGCTGAGCCCTTGTCATCCAGGTCTGTCTCTGCATCACCTCTCTATGTGTGCTTTTCTCGGCCATCCCATCTCAAGTAGCCTACAGATAATTCTATCTCATTTCCACACAGAGCAGCTCCCACAGTCTAGAGTTGGCTTACAGTTACCTTTTCTATTCTATTTATTTACCTTTAGTCTTTGGTTATGCACCAGAACACCAGTCCCGTCCAGCATCTAGAACAAGGGTTGGTACCCAGCTAACACTTACCAAGCAGCTGTGAAATGAGTGAAAGGATGCAGCAGCCCCTGAGCATGGAGACCAGCTCGTCACTCAGCTTGCTCCAAGTACCACATCATTTGGGCGAGAAGTTATATGAACATCAGAAGGATTTACCAGGGAGGCTCTGAAACCCGGTGAGAAGCATAAATGGTACTGTTTCCAGCCCTGGGTAAGAGAACTCATGAGACATTTCCAGAGTGAGGAACCTCAGTCACAGAGACAGGGAATGGAAATCAGAAGTAAGCTAATTAGGGTTAAAATTACAGCAGAAGTTTACATAGCTTTTGGGCAATTTTTTAATACTCTTATAGCAACCACTACCATTAACACTTTGTTTTAATGGATATATGAAATTGTATCATTAAAGGGTATCATGTCATATTTCACACATATTTACATCATATAATTTTAAAATCCAGTTAAATATATGTATCCCCACAAACACATATCATTTCTTTATGATGAAAACATTCAAATTCCTCTCTTCCAGCTTTATTGAGGATACAGCATGACATTATTTTTCATTGTCATTCTTTTGTGCAACAGCACACGAGAATTTCTTATTCCTGTCTGATTGTCTAGTAGAACTGTGGGAACTATAAACTCTCAGGAAAAAAAGCATCAAGATAAACCTTCGCTATCTTAATTTTGGCAGTGGACCCGGATGTGACATTAACTGTATGGGCAAGAAGAAGAAGAAGAAAAAGTCTATATAAATTGCACTTTCAAACCTAAACCCAGAGTGTCCTCACAGAACTCAAGCTGGAGACAGTGTCGTAAGTCAATATACATTATTTACAGGCCAATGAATTATTATAAAGAAGACAATGCCAGGTGGCAAGAAATGAAATATATATTGCTTTCATGTGTCCTTAGTGAAACCATGAGTAGATGAAGGATAGAATCTACCCCCTGAAATATAATGCCATATTCCTTGCAAGACACATGACTGAGCAGTGTATGTCTGAAGAAAGAAGGAAAGAAGAAGAACGGAGGGGAGAGGAAAGAAGAGAAGGCAGGAGGACCAGGGGAATGAAAGAAGGAGGAAAGAAAGCAGGGTGGTGTCCTCAGAAAAACACAAGAGCCTTTTATTGGCGCTCAGTGATTAACCTCCATGGCTTAAAAGAAACACAAAATCTGAATGATGCAGAAATATGACCAAAAAAAAAAAAAAGGCCAACCAGCAGCCTAAACTCATTTTATAGAGATAGTCTGCATCTTTGAGGTTAAGTACAAGAGAGGTGAAGTTACCCCTGGAAGTGACTGGACGCAGTGTACTGGCAACTCCAGATGAGAATGTGGAGAACAGGAGAGACGAATGCAGCATGGACGCGCATGCGTCAGAGCGGCAGCCTGGGTGGTGTCACACCGGAAGGGCGATAGCCCTGAGTGCCCGACGTCACCGGAAGGAGATGTCTGTGGAAGGAGTGAGAGTGTTAGCAGGCAGCCCTCGTGGACGTTCTTCCTTAAGCCTGCCCAATGGTAGAAGTAGTTTTTAATTCCTACCTTTCTGGCACCTCAGAGAGTATCAGAAGTCGCTCAGATTTCTGATGAGCAGAATTTTTAGCTCCCAGGGCTGCTCTTTCTCCAGACCAGAAAGACGAAAAATTATTTAAGCCTTCCTTAGAGATTCCCTAACTAATAGCAAGAAACCAATGCTAATGCCCGCCTTGAGCACCTGGGCTGGGCACTTACTTCGGTTACTTCCTTCAGGCCTCACAACAATGAAGTACGTGAGAGGGGAGAAGAAAAGAGAAAGGGGAAGTAGAGCTTGTTCACGGATGAGGAAACCGGACTAAGAGAGAGGAGGACTTATCCTTGATCATATGATCCGAAATAGAACTCAAGTTCTAATAAGATTGGTCCCTTCTGCTTGATTGAGATTGTTATTCCTGGGAGTCCTGGCCTTTTCTGAAGGGAAACAGGAGGTGGGGGAGTGGACTGCAGGACCTGGGAAGGGAAGGCAGGAGGGAAAGAAAACTGCAGTTTGGATGTAATATATGAGATAAGAATAAACAAATAAAAATATAAAAAAAAAAACCTCACTCAAATTCAAAAGTGAAATTGACCTTGCTCAAATCCAAAAGTGAGATTGATATTTATTTGGTCAGGGAATGCTCACTGTCTCATCTCCTGCCCTTGGATCTCCTGAAGAAATACTCTTGACTCACTCAGTTTGCCTTTCCAGGATGATGGTGCTCTCTGGAGCTTAGAATGGTTTACAATGGTCTTTCTTATAAAAAAAAAATAGTTTGCCAAACATTCTTTCATGATAACCTCATCTCTAGTGAAGTAATCACAATACAATGTAGCCAGTGGCCTGCTCGATGCTCAGTCTGGGCTTTGCACCAAGCATTGCCATGGGATGGAAACAGCAGGTGTCAGTCACAAATATACCATCTGACCACGACCAACCTGTTCAACAAGCTAAGCCTCCTTCTATTTCCTCGTTGGAAAAACAGTAAAGAGAATCTTTGTTCTGAGTGCTCAGGCATTGGAAGTGACAAAATGGTCAACAGAGGGTAACAGATGAAGTTAGACACATTTAGACATACCCATGACATAGGGCACCATATCTAAATCTGCATAATGGTTGACTCTATTCTAGGTGCTCTGTTGGCATTTGATTTCCCTAAATAGAAATATTGGTCTTTTTGGTTTGTTGTTGTTGTTTTTGTTTTTACCTTGTTTCTTTCCCACTATAGTGGCAAAACACCCAGCAGAAACAGCTTAAGGGAAAAAGTATTTTTACATTGTCTTTTTGTTTATTTTACTTTCTAATTTTAAAATTGAAGTGTAATTACATCATCTCTCCCTTCTCTTCCCTCCCTCCAACCCCTCCCATGTACTCTCCTTACCCCCCTCCAACATATGATCTCTTCTCTTCAATTATTATTGTTACACACATGCACACACAGTGTGTATATTTTGACCATTGGGTACTGAATAACACATTATTGGAGAAGATTATTTCTCCTACTCTTATTGTGTGCACAGAGGGTATAAATATATGTACTAGCTCACACTTGGAGACCTGTGTCCACAAACATGAGAATTTCTACTTTTGCTTACCTGGGAAACTTAAACTCCAAACAATCTCAAGAAGAAGCAAAATCCAAAATGCTACTTGACTTCAGAAAAAAACAAGTTCCCACGCATACCATCAAAAATTAAGTTTACAGATTCATTTGATAAATGTTTGTTGAATATTCACCATGTGCCAGACCTATGACTCAGCATTGAGTAAGTCATCACTGGTAAATGTAACCTACAGCTCTGTCCTCTCCTGGAGTCTGCTTCCTAGACAGATGCAGGAAGAATGGGGGTGATTTGCTTTAAGCATCAGGAGCACAGCATCATGGGATGTGCAGAAGACTTACTCTCCTCAAAGAGTAACCAGTTTGTGATAACTGTATCAGTGCTGAAGAACAGCATAAAAAATCAGAGATAGGAAGCTTGAGACCACCTCTCTGTTAACATCAACACATGTGACCGACGCTGCAGAACTGGGAGGGTTGAGAATGCCAAATAAAACAAAGCAAAGATAGAGGCCCCTTGCCTGGGTGGAGACTTGGATGTGAGTAATCGCGGGAATGGAAGTGGGATGTAGTATCAAGACTTCAGAGATTGGCAATGTTGAAAACAGGCCCTATCAACACACGAAGAAGATAAACATTAGAATATTATCTAGTTAAGAGGGCACCATCCTAACTGCTCCAAAAATATCACACTCGTTAGTTCTGAAACACCATTTATTATAGAATGAGGCAAAGCTTTACTGGTAGCTTTTCAGAGAGAATCGATTGCAGATAAGTGTGCATCCAATCCTATCAAGTGCACACATCAATTGCTAGGTCCTCATACTGGCTCTTAAAACAAATCCGAATTTGAATCAAGAAGTTGGGGTATTCATTAGTCATCTGGAGTCTGGTGATCAAACAGCATTTGGCTAGTCCTCAGTTGACCTAAAGGCCACCCTACCCCCGATAATAGCTTTAGAATATCCTATTGAATGAAAGAGGGGGTTGTTCCTTGGATGAGTATTTCCCACAGCTGACCAGGGCGCAGATAGGATAGAAGAGAGAAGGTGATTTCCTCAAGTGTGACCTCTGAGCTACGTGTCTAATGGACAGTTGGCCTTAATAAGTATCCTAAAATCTCATCTTAGCCATATCATTGTTGATGTTCCTTGAGGCATGTCTAAAAGACAAGACCACACTCCTGACTTCCAAGAATTACTAGACTCTTTACTGAGACTTTTGTGCAGAAACAGGAGCTGGGAGGAGATGTTATCTGTTTGGGATTTATGAAAACTTGGAAAAGTCCCCGCTTATATTTACAAAACGTTCTCCTTTCTATTAATATGGGGAGAGACGTGTGGTTAAAAGAAAACACCTTGTACATGTCTAAGAACAAATTGGATTGGCTAGGCAGACATCAAGGACGAGCTTCTTTGAAGAAGAGAAGCTCACATCTGCGATGCCATTGATGCATTTTCATTAAAATGCTACTCGACAGATATGCACAATTAGTGCATATTTATGGGGCACAGTGTGACATTTCAGCATGTGTGTTCATTGTGTGATGATCGACTCAGCATGCTCAGGCTATCCCTTCAGCTCATGCTTTTATCATCTGTTTGCCATAGCAACATTCAAACCCTTATTCCCTGGCTCTCTTTAAGGTATGGAATACACCGTTGTTGGCTATCCCTCCCCTCTGTGTATAGCAGGACACATTCCTTCTGCCTAGCCGTGGCTTTGTTCTCACCAGTGTCCCCTCTGCTCTCCAGCCCCCAGTGGTCTCACAGCTACTCTTCACTTCTACAGGCTCAGCAGTTTTAGATTCCACACCGCATGTGTATTACAGCACAATGTAAAAAGCCATTCGACATAAGGACTCAAGCTAAATGTCAAACATCAGCAAATGAATGTGTAAAACAGCTCTGTGTGTGTGTGTGTGTGTGTGTGTGTGTGTGTGTGTGTGTGTGTGTGTGTGTGTGTGTGTGTGTGTGTGTGTGTGTGACAGGTTTCGTGCCTGGGCACCTGTGCATGCAGACATAAAATGAATATCACATAGCCATACAAATACTAAATTCCTGTCACTCAAGGCAGCATGAATCATAAC
>NC_022015.1:17604695-17615262 GCF_000317375.1 Microtus ochrogaster
GTCTGAGGGATCAAGTGACATTCCAATCACAGCAGGGACTACACAGCTCAGTTATCTCCATAAAGAGAGTTTTACAAGTGACTGTGTGTGTGTGTAAAGGACCATCCCCCCTCTCTTCACATCTCCTGGTTTGTTTACTTCATAACCTCTGTAGCCTGGTTTAGTATTTACATATTTCTTGTCTATTATGTGCACTGGAATGCAGGGTTCACAGAGGCATAAACAGACTCAGGGCAGAATTTCCATGGGGCTCTGTTGCCATGGTGGACCCTTTGCTTGATATGCTCTTTTATTTTATTTATTTGTTTGTTTATTTTGTTTTTTCGAGGCAGGGTTTCTCTGTAGCTTTGGAGCCTGTCCTGGAACTAGCTCTGGTAGACCAGGCTGGCTTCAAACTCACAGAGATTTATCTGCCTGCCTCTGCCTCCCTAGAGCTGGGATTAAAGGCATGTGCTGCCACCACCTGGCTGCTCCATATGTTCTTACCCCCGCACTCTCTACTGACCTTTCCACAGCTGAGCCCTTGTCATCCAGGTCTGTCTCTGCATCACCTCTCTATGTGTGCTTTTCTCGGCCATCCCATCTCAAGTAGCCTACAGATAATTCTATCTCATTTCCACACAGAGCAGCTCCCACAGTCTAGAGTTGGCTTACAGTTACCTTTTCTATTCTATTTATTTACCTTTAGTCTTTGGTTATGCACCAGAACACCAGTCCCGTCCAGCATCTAGAACAAGGGTTGGTACCCAGCTAACACTTACCAAGCAGCTGTGAAATGAGTGAAAGGATGCAGCAGCCCCTGAGCATGGAGACCAGCTCGTCACTCAGCTTGCTCCAAGTACCACATCATTTGGGCGAGAAGTTATATGAACATCAGAAGGATTTACCAGGGAGGCTCTGAAACCCGGTGAGAAGCATAAATGGTACTGTTTCCAGCCCTGGGTAAGAGAACTCATGAGACATTTCCAGAGTGAGGAACCTCAGTCACAGAGACAGGGAATGGAAATCAGAAGTAAGCTAATTAGGGTTAAAATTACAGCAGAAGTTTACATAGCTTTTGGGCAATTTTTTAATACTCTTATAGCAACCACTACCATTAACACTTTGTTTTAATGGATATATGAAATTGTATCATTAAAGGGTATCATGTCATATTTCACACATATTTACATCATATAATTTTAAAATCCAGTTAAATATATGTATCCCCACAAACACATATCATTTCTTTATGATGAAAACATTCAAATTCCTCTCTTCCAGCTTTATTGAGGATACAGCATGACATTATTTTTCATTGTCATTCTTTTGTGCAACAGCACACGAGAATTTCTTATTCCTGTCTGATTGTCTAGTAGAACTGTGGGAACTATAAACTCTCAGGAAAAAAAGCATCAAGATAAACCTTCGCTATCTTAATTTTGGCAGTGGACCCGGATGTGACATTAACTGTATGGGCAAGAAGAAGAAGAAGAAAAAGTCTATATAAATTGCACTTTCAAACCTAAACCCAGAGTGTCCTCACAGAACTCAAGCTGGAGACAGTGTCGTAAGTCAATATACATTATTTACAGGCCAATGAATTATTATAAAGAAGACAATGCCAGGTGGCAAGAAATGAAATATATATTGCTTTCATGTGTCCTTAGTGAAACCATGAGTAGATGAAGGATAGAATCTACCCCCTGAAATATAATGCCATATTCCTTGCAAGACACATGACTGAGCAGTGTATGTCTGAAGAAAGAAGGAAAGAAGAAGAACGGAGGGGAGAGGAAAGAAGAGAAGGCAGGAGGACCAGGGGAATGAAAGAAGGAGGAAAGAAAGCAGGGTGGTGTCCTCAGAAAAACACAAGAGCCTTTTATTGGCGCTCAGTGATTAACCTCCATGGCTTAAAAGAAACACAAAATCTGAATGATGCAGAAATATGACCAAAAAAAAAAAAAAGGCCAACCAGCAGCCTAAACTCATTTTATAGAGATAGTCTGCATCTTTGAGGTTAAGTACAAGAGAGGTGAAGTTACCCCTGGAAGTGACTGGACGCAGTGTACTGGCAACTCCAGATGAGAATGTGGAGAACAGGAGAGACGAATGCAGCATGGACGCGCATGCGTCAGAGCGGCAGCCTGGGTGGTGTCACACCGGAAGGGCGATAGCCCTGAGTGCCCGACGTCACCGGAAGGAGATGTCTGTGGAAGGAGTGAGAGTGTTAGCAGGCAGCCCTCGTGGACGTTCTTCCTTAAGCCTGCCCAATGGTAGAAGTAGTTTTTAATTCCTACCTTTCTGGCACCTCAGAGAGTATCAGAAGTCGCTCAGATTTCTGATGAGCAGAATTTTTAGCTCCCAGGGCTGCTCTTTCTCCAGACCAGAAAGACGAAAAATTATTTAAGCCTTCCTTAGAGATTCCCTAACTAATAGCAAGAAACCAATGCTAATGCCCGCCTTGAGCACCTGGGCTGGGCACTTACTTCGGTTACTTCCTTCAGGCCTCACAACAATGAAGTACGTGAGAGGGGAGAAGAAAAGAGAAAGGGGAAGTAGAGCTTGTTCACGGATGAGGAAACCGGACTAAGAGAGAGGAGGACTTATCCTTGATCATATGATCCGAAATAGAACTCAAGTTCTAATAAGATTGGTCCCTTCTGCTTGATTGAGATTGTTATTCCTGGGAGTCCTGGCCTTTTCTGAAGGGAAACAGGAGGTGGGGGAGTGGACTGCAGGACCTGGGAAGGGAAGGCAGGAGGGAAAGAAAACTGCAGTTTGGATGTAATATATGAGATAAGAATAAACAAATAAAAATATAAAAAAAAAAACCTCACTCAAATTCAAAAGTGAAATTGACCTTGCTCAAATCCAAAAGTGAGATTGATATTTATTTGGTCAGGGAATGCTCACTGTCTCATCTCCTGCCCTTGGATCTCCTGAAGAAATACTCTTGACTCACTCAGTTTGCCTTTCCAGGATGATGGTGCTCTCTGGAGCTTAGAATGGTTTACAATGGTCTTTCTTATAAAAAAAAAATAGTTTGCCAAACATTCTTTCATGATAACCTCATCTCTAGTGAAGTAATCACAATACAATGTAGCCAGTGGCCTGCTCGATGCTCAGTCTGGGCTTTGCACCAAGCATTGCCATGGGATGGAAACAGCAGGTGTCAGTCACAAATATACCATCTGACCACGACCAACCTGTTCAACAAGCTAAGCCTCCTTCTATTTCCTCGTTGGAAAAACAGTAAAGAGAATCTTTGTTCTGAGTGCTCAGGCATTGGAAGTGACAAAATGGTCAACAGAGGGTAACAGATGAAGTTAGACACATTTAGACATACCCATGACATAGGGCACCATATCTAAATCTGCATAATGGTTGACTCTATTCTAGGTGCTCTGTTGGCATTTGATTTCCCTAAATAGAAATATTGGTCTTTTTGGTTTGTTGTTGTTGTTTTTGTTTTTACCTTGTTTCTTTCCCACTATAGTGGCAAAACACCCAGCAGAAACAGCTTAAGGGAAAAAGTATTTTTACATTGTCTTTTTGTTTATTTTACTTTCTAATTTTAAAATTGAAGTGTAATTACATCATCTCTCCCTTCTCTTCCCTCCCTCCAACCCCTCCCATGTACTCTCCTTACCCCCCTCCAACATATGATCTCTTCTCTTCAATTATTATTGTTACACACATGCACACACAGTGTGTATATTTTGACCATTGGGTACTGAATAACACATTATTGGAGAAGATTATTTCTCCTACTCTTATTGTGTGCACAGAGGGTATAAATATATGTACTAGCTCACACTTGGAGACCTGTGTCCACAAACATGAGAATTTCTACTTTTGCTTACCTGGGAAACTTAAACTCCAAACAATCTCAAGAAGAAGCAAAATCCAAAATGCTACTTGACTTCAGAAAAAAACAAGTTCCCACGCATACCATCAAAAATTAAGTTTACAGATTCATTTGATAAATGTTTGTTGAATATTCACCATGTGCCAGACCTATGACTCAGCATTGAGTAAGTCATCACTGGTAAATGTAACCTACAGCTCTGTCCTCTCCTGGAGTCTGCTTCCTAGACAGATGCAGGAAGAATGGGGGTGATTTGCTTTAAGCATCAGGAGCACAGCATCATGGGATGTGCAGAAGACTTACTCTCCTCAAAGAGTAACCAGTTTGTGATAACTGTATCAGTGCTGAAGAACAGCATAAAAAATCAGAGATAGGAAGCTTGAGACCACCTCTCTGTTAACATCAACACATGTGACCGACGCTGCAGAACTGGGAGGGTTGAGAATGCCAAATAAAACAAAGCAAAGATAGAGGCCCCTTGCCTGGGTGGAGACTTGGATGTGAGTAATCGCGGGAATGGAAGTGGGATGTAGTATCAAGACTTCAGAGATTGGCAATGTTGAAAACAGGCCCTATCAACACACGAAGAAGATAAACATTAGAATATTATCTAGTTAAGAGGGCACCATCCTAACTGCTCCAAAAATATCACACTCGTTAGTTCTGAAACACCATTTATTATAGAATGAGGCAAAGCTTTACTGGTAGCTTTTCAGAGAGAATCGATTGCAGATAAGTGTGCATCCAATCCTATCAAGTGCACACATCAATTGCTAGGTCCTCATACTGGCTCTTAAAACAAATCCGAATTTGAATCAAGAAGTTGGGGTATTCATTAGTCATCTGGAGTCTGGTGATCAAACAGCATTTGGCTAGTCCTCAGTTGACCTAAAGGCCACCCTACCCCCGATAATAGCTTTAGAATATCCTATTGAATGAAAGAGGGGGTTGTTCCTTGGATGAGTATTTCCCACAGCTGACCAGGGCGCAGATAGGATAGAAGAGAGAAGGTGATTTCCTCAAGTGTGACCTCTGAGCTACGTGTCTAATGGACAGTTGGCCTTAATAAGTATCCTAAAATCTCATCTTAGCCATATCATTGTTGATGTTCCTTGAGGCATGTCTAAAAGACAAGACCACACTCCTGACTTCCAAGAATTACTAGACTCTTTACTGAGACTTTTGTGCAGAAACAGGAGCTGGGAGGAGATGTTATCTGTTTGGGATTTATGAAAACTTGGAAAAGTCCCCGCTTATATTTACAAAACGTTCTCCTTTCTATTAATATGGGGAGAGACGTGTGGTTAAAAGAAAACACCTTGTACATGTCTAAGAACAAATTGGATTGGCTAGGCAGACATCAAGGACGAGCTTCTTTGAAGAAGAGAAGCTCACATCTGCGATGCCATTGATGCATTTTCATTAAAATGCTACTCGACAGATATGCACAATTAGTGCATATTTATGGGGCACAGTGTGACATTTCAGCATGTGTGTTCATTGTGTGATGATCGACTCAGCATGCTCAGGCTATCCCTTCAGCTCATGCTTTTATCATCTGTTTGCCATAGCAACATTCAAACCCTTATTCCCTGGCTCTCTTTAAGGTATGGAATACACCGTTGTTGGCTATCCCTCCCCTCTGTGTATAGCAGGACACATTCCTTCTGCCTAGCCGTGGCTTTGTTCTCACCAGTGTCCCCTCTGCTCTCCAGCCCCCAGTGGTCTCACAGCTACTCTTCACTTCTACAGGCTCAGCAGTTTTAGATTCCACACCGCATGTGTATTACAGCACAATGTAAAAAGCCATTCGACATAAGGACTCAAGCTAAATGTCAAACATCAGCAAATGAATGTGTAAAACAGCTCTGTGTGTGTGTGTGTGTGTGTGTGTGTGTGTGTGTGTGTGTGTATGTGTGTGTGTGTGTGTGTGTGTGTGTGTGTGTGCGTGCTTGCGTGCCTGGGCACCTGTGCATGCAGACATAAAATGAATATCACATAGCCATACAAATACTAAATTCCTGTCACTCAAGGCAGCATGAATCATAACATTAAGTAAAATATTCTAGGCCCAGAAAGACAAGTGCTGCATGATGTCACATGATTTCTCCCATATATGAGAACTTACAACCAAGCACAGTGGTTCATGCCTGTAATCCCAGCATTTGAGAGGTTGATGCAGGAAAGTCAGGAGTTCAGCTACACATCAAGTTGGAGACCATCTGAGACTGCACAAGACTCTAAAAAATCTCAAATAAATCACTTTATACTTTCCATGTTACAACTGCAATTTCTTTTAGTTATTTTGCTGGAGAATTTCATACATGTATATGTAATTTGATCAGACCCACCACTAATCCCCTCCCTTTCAGTTCTTCCCCTATACTACCCCCGGCCATCCTTTTCTCCCAAACTCAGGTGCCCTTTTTCCAAACACATTGCTACCTCAGTACTATGCCACAAAGTGCTGCTCATGTGTTCACAAGTATTAGACACTCGTTTGGCCATGGGCAGCCTCTCAAGAGCCAAATTCCTGAAGAAATTAGACTTGCCCTCCCTAGCTGTCGAATGCCAATACTTCCTCAGCTAGGAGTGAGACTTCAGGAGTCTCAGGCTATGCTGGGTAATTCTGGCTGGCTTGGATTTGTGCATGCAGTCATGGCTGCTGTGAATTCATGAGCACAGTGACAGTGCCATGCTAGAAAAAAATAGGTTGCTGCCATTTTCTACCATCTCTGACTGTTAGATTCTTTCCTCTGCCATGGTATTTCTAAGCCATGGTGACCCAAATGTCCCATTTAGGGCCAAGAACTTCCCCGACAATGGGTTCTTGACTCAATTAACAGTACCAGGCATGAGCTCTGTCTTGTGTAATCCAATCAGAAAGTGGTTGCTTCCTTGACTTCTTTGCCACTATTGAACAAGTGGACATACCTTACCAGACCAGTTGTTATTGTAGTTAGCAGGGTTCACTGTTAGGTAACTTTTGCTTCCATATTTGCCAGCACCTTCCAGCCCTGTGACATCTAGCCAGTAGGGATAAAGCTTCCAGGGTAGCACCAGCTTGACATATATTCATGTCCTGTGACTCAAGTATATGGTGTCTTCAACAATATGGCCTTACTGTCAAGTTCTAGAGGGCAACCAAGAGCAAGGGCAGCAGCCTGTAGTGTTGAGAAAAATCTCTGGGACCTCACTGATCAACAGCTTAAAAAGAGGCAACCCACAGTTGACTCTGGATTCTTTATTTGATCCCATAATATTTGAAAGAGGCATTGCCCCACCCCATATAGGATAACTCTATTTAAATTCTTTTTTATATCTGTATATATTATAGAAAGTGTCTATAATAGTGGCTTTCCATGTGACTTTTTCAATGGTGTCTAGTATTACTTATCCCACAAGCCCTCCTCTACCTTGCCCCACTCCACCCCATTTAGCCCTTCCTGACCTGTTATTTCCCTTTCCTTCTCGTGTCACCAGTATCCTCTTCCCCTCCCTAAAGCTGAAGTTTCCTTAGCAGTAACCAAGTACTCCCCATTTTCTGAGATGCCAATCAGGGCATGTGCCACTGCTTTTTTTCCCGTGTGGAAACAGACACTTTTTTCAAAGTACTCAGAAGTTAAGTCATATTTCTATCCCTATTCTTTATATCCCAAGTCACACTTTGCCAATGAAATACTTAATAGCGAACACCAAGCAATAATTCGCATCATGATCCCTAGAAGCTGAGTGTCATCCTGGTTCCCATTGCTGTAATTGCGATTGTATACTCGGGCTTTGTAAGCAAGGTATGGCTCAGCACAACTCTGAGTACCTTAACAAGCCACAGGGGATGGAGAGAGTGACAAGTCTGATACAGGAATGATGTATAGGAACCACTTTAGAGCTAGCCTGTGAAGAGTTAACACTACAGCAGGCGGGGGCTCACAAAGG
Source organism: Microtus ochrogaster (assembly GCF_000317375.1). NCBI lineage: Eukaryota > Metazoa > Chordata > Mammalia > Rodentia > Cricetidae > Microtus > Microtus ochrogaster. The sequence goes on from NC_022015.1 coordinate 17,612,482, forward strand.
GCTATCACAGCCTCCCACTCCTACCAGAAATCCATGAGATTTGTTTTTTCTTTCCTCTGCATTATTATTACAGGCATTATTAAATGTAAATTGTACAAATTAAAGGGATTCTCTGTGACAACGCTATGTATACATGCAATGTGCACTGAGCATGTTACCCAAGCCCTCTCTCCCTGACACTGTTTTAAACATACATCTCTTCCAGTTTTATAATCTCTGAGATGGACGACCCAAAGGGTAAGATCCAGATGATTCATGAACTAGTATGCCATCCCTTCCCCTTCTCTAGTTGTTAATATTCCCTCTCCACGAGGAAAATATTTCTTATTCCCATAGCTGTATGTTGTCATCACTCAGCTACTAGTAAGGAGCACCCCATGTTTTAGGGAACTGGCTTTCAAATGTACTCTGGAAATGTAGGCGTATTTGACTCCACCCCTTCCAGAGCAGCATGGAAAGCCATGGAACTCAACCATGGTCTATTCAGTCAATCAAGGAGCCTTTTGTGAGAACGAGCAAAGCTCCTTCCCAAGACAGCTGGTCTAGTTGGTTTCATCAAAATCTGTACCACCAGGAGGCCCTGACTCTGACAAAGAATAAAGCTAATCTCAGCAAAGCAGAGCTACAAAATGTGGATCCGAAATGACCAAGCCCTGCCCAAACACAGTCTTAGCCTGCGACTTTGTGCTGCCCATGCTCAGCTATGGGATGTGCATCTCCCCTACCAGATGAGCAAGAATGCTTAAAACTGTGCCATGTGCAAGGCCTAATGCATTAAAATTCTGACTGGCTGAGTCAATCAATCAAATAATCAATTAGTTAATGAAGGAACAGCTAAAGACTGCCCTGGAAAGTTTGGGTGAAAGCAGGCAGGCTCAATGTGCCAGAAACACTTTAGACAATTGGGTACCCATCCAGATCAAGTTCTTCAGTGCCACCAACTATAAATGGAAATCCTGTGCCACAGTGGAAGTCTGGAAGGTCAGGACCCCTGTCATCCCTGTAGTTTGTTCTTGGGGAGTCACTTAGTCCCTCCTAGATTACATGTGTCCTGGTCTTATGGAAATACACTTGCCTATAGGAGTGATTACATAGAAATGCTAAAGTTGGGCATTGAAGCAGCATAGCTCAGTGGGCTCCCTTTCCAATAGAGAACTCTCTAAAAGCTGCTCCTGAGTTGGCCTCTGTGGAGAGTAGCCCTGCTTTCTGTCCATGGCAGTGCATCCTCCCAAAGCCCGTCTCCAGTCCCCTCCCACAGTGGGCGTTTCCATGCTGCCAAGGGTCTGCTAGGCCACTTCATACAGCTGCCTTGAATTTCCTATGGCGATGAACTTCACCTCTCCCAGAAGGCTAACCCATCCAACGCCAGAAGGGTCCACACATGCTCTTTTGATACCATCTTATGACTTAGTTTGGTCTCTATCACTATGGTAAACACTAAGACCAAAAGCAACGTGAGGAGAAAGGGTACTTGGCTTACATGTCTGCAGTCACAGTTCATTGAGAAAATCCTAGGAAGGAACCTGGAGGCAGGAACTGAAGCAGAATTCGTGGAGGAACACTGCTTATTGGCTTGCCCCCCATGGCTTTCTCAGCTTTCTGTCTTGTACAACACAGAATCACCTGTTCATAAACGACACTGTCTAAAGAGAGCTGGCCTCTCCCTCATTCATCATTAGTAACAAAATGCCCTAAGATAATTGTGGTGGTGCACGCCTTTAATTTCAGCACTCGGGGAGCAAAGTCAGGCAGATCTCTGTGAGTTCCAAGCCAGGCAAGGCTATATAATGAGATACTGTCTCAAAAATATCGAAAGGTCACACAGACTTGCCTATAGGTCATCCTGGTAGAGGCAGTTTCTCAGTTGAGATCCCCTCTTCCTCTTCTCAGATACGTCTATCGTACAGCACACTCTGTAATGGTAAGCTGGGCTTTGCAACTTCATAGTGAACACTTCTCGGTCCAATCTCTGTGCTCTTCAAACCTGTTGTAATTTTCTCTCACAGCAAGCTCTGCACCTTAACGATAAGGGCGATTATAGTAATCGTAGTAGTTCTACATTACTGAATAGAAATATTTTCCGGGGCACTCTATTAAATACTTTGCTACATTCATTCATTTCCTTCTTAATTCTGATCCATGAAATGGGGACAATTGTTACCATCATTTCCAATACACAGATGCCAAACTGAGACACAGGAAACTTGAGAGTTCAGCACAGGCAATGCTGTGAGGAAGACCACTCAGTCAGTAAAGAGCTTGCCATGCCAGCATGAGGACTGACTTCAATGGCTAAAGCCCATGTTAAAAATGTCAGGTGCCGCAGCACACACTAGGAAGGCAGGTATAGGAAGATCCTGAGGGCTTGTTGCTCAGGCAGTGTGCCGAATGCATGAGCCCCGAATTCAGTGAGGGTCCCTGTCTCAAAACCAGCATTAATAATAAGACAGGGAATATTAGCAAGATTCTTAATGTTGACCGCGACATCCATATATGCACACCTTTCCCTAGACCTCACCCATCTGGAGCTATATTAGAGTTCTTCCCTTCATCTCTCTGAGTGTCTGTGTGCTGTGTCCTGTTACCCAGAGAATCTTTAAATTCTGCAAAGTAGTGTCTCACACCTGAAAGATAATAACCACCATGCACTGGGCTTGAAACCTAGCAGAAGGGGCTTCTGAATATTTATGAGTGATAGACGTGAGATAAAGAGACAGGAATAAAAGAAAGGAAGGAAGAAAGGAAGGAAGGAAGGGAGGGAGGGAGGGAGGGAGGGAGGGA
>NC_022015.1:17615362-17663392 GCF_000317375.1 Microtus ochrogaster
AGGGAGGGAGGGAGGGAGGGAGGGAGGGAGGCATGACAGATGAGAGGTGATAAGTAAGAGGAGATGGGGCAATGTAATTTCTGTAAGACTGGGACTTGCAGGGTCTCAGGCATCATCACTTTTCTCTGGTCTCTTCTCAGACAGTAACAAACAGAGCAGTGTGTGTTTGCTGCCCCTTTGATCAATGGTGAGATCCTGGTATCTAAATTGTACTAGGTACCCAATTTCTAGGTTCCTGATAGGAAGCTGACTATCAAGAGGGTAGAAGGTCAGGACTGGAATCTGAGTTCAATTTCACTGTTTTCTAACTCTGCACCTAAGGACAAATGACCCAGACCTCCTGAGCCTTGATTTTGTTTTATGTGTAATGTGAGATAAGAATCCTACCTCTCAGACCTTATGAAAACCTTAAATCCATCGAGAATGCAAAGCATTTGATGTCTGCCATGTCTGGGGGACCATTATGTTTCCTCTGGGAGTCACGTGACTCTTCCTGAAAGAAAGAATGGAGGCAGAGACATTCCCTTTCTCATCTGAAGCCCCTCAGAGGGAAGTTAAGGTCTTTGTTTTCTGTGCAGTCAGCACGACCCTGTTAGAGCTTCATGTATAATATCCCCTCAAGGCACGAAGGGTTGAAGGCATGAAGACCCAGCAAGTCTTCATGGGTGGAACCTTGGGAAGATTATTGCATTTTGGGGACTCTGACCCATGGGTGAATGCACAGATGGATTGGTAATATGATGGCTTTGCTGGGCAGTGATGGAAACATTCGGGATGGGTAGAGTTAAAGGAGGTGACTCACTGGGGAATGTCCTGCTCCGGTGCCTTTCTCAAATACTCTCTGCTCTTGGGCAACCATGAGGCAAACAGCTTTTCTCTGTCATGTCCTTCCTGCAGGATGGTTCTGCCTCACCATAGGCTTAAAGCAGTAGAGGATGACCTGAAATCTCCAATGTCACAGTCAGCACTGACCTCTCCTACTTCAGGTGGCTTTGGCAGATATTTTGTCATAGCAATGGTCTGTCTAGCACAGACCACCACTACTACCTTCCCTGGAATTTCCGAGGTCATGCTCCACCCAGCAGGCTGACCAGGGGATGAAAGAAGTACAGGGGACCTGTGATGCCAATGCTATGCCCCTCAGGACTAAACCAAGAAAATTAACATGGCATCATTTCCTCCTTTCTCCCACCATCCTCCATCCCACACTCATTGACTCTGTTGACCTAATTAATCAATGAGAATTAGAAGAGACAGGATGACACAGACCAAATGAGACAGTTAACTTGAGACGGCCTCCTTGCTAGTTGGAACTCTTGGTCTTTAGTTTCTGTGCCTGTGAAGTGGACAGGTTACAAGTGCTGCTATAGTTTGGCTCACCCTGCTATGCACCAAGTTCACCTTAGCCCCCCAGTGCATTCATGAATGGCATTTGGAGGTCAGTCCTCAGATGACATCACAAGGATGGAGCCCCTGTGATGGCATCCGTGGCTTTGGAAGAAGAGGAAGGAGGACCTGAGCTGAGCCACTTGCTCTTTCTTACATGTGACACCTCCACGGTACTGATCCAGTGTAAGGCTCTCCCCAGATGATCAGCAAGATTCACACCTTGCTTTTGGATCTCTTAGTCTGAAGAACCACATAGTAATTGTGTGAGGTCCCACTTGTCACCTGCTGGTCTTAATTCCTGGGCAGATGGAGTCCTATTCAGCAAGTTCTCTACTAAGGCTGCATTTATCAGGGGGCTGTCTGTTTGCTTCTGACACTTTTGGGGTTTCAGCTTTCACACATCTATGGCCTTTCAACCATTCGGAGTTTATTTTTATGTAGAGTGGTAGGCATGGGTCTATTTCATTATTTGCATGTGGACATCTATTTTTCTCGGCACTATTTGTTGAAGATGATGCTTGTTCTCCAGAGTGTTCTTGCCATCTTCTCCAAATATCAGGTGAGTATAGTTGTATGTACTCAGGTTTGGGTCCTATCGCTTGCTTCATTTGTCCTGGTATGTGTGTGTGTGTGTGTGTGTGTGTGTGTGTGTGTGTGTGTGTGTGTGTGTGTTTGTATGCACATGCCAGTACCATGCTGTTTTTATTACAGTAGCTCTGTAATATATCTTGAAATACAAAATGTTAATCCCTCCAGAACCATTCCCTTTGCTCAGGGCCACTTTGGATACCCAGGATCTTTTCTGGTTCTATGTGAATTGGGGGATTTTTTTCTATTTCTGTGAAGAATGTTGTGAATGTTTTGATTGGGGTTACATTGCATCTGTAAAATTGCTTTTGGTGGAGGGGTCATTTTTACAATATTAATACTGTCAGTCCATGAGCGTGGGAGGTCTTATTCCTTGATCTCTTTCTATGGGTGTTTAAAGTTTTTATTATAGAAGTCTTTCACCTCCTTGATTGGGCTTATTCCTACATATTTTCTTAGACACTGTTATGAATGGGAATGTATCCAGGATCTATTTCTAAGCACATTTGTTGGAGGTGTACAGAATAGTTACTGATTTTTGTAAACTGATTGTTTCCTTTTATTTTGCTGAAATTCTTGGTTATTTCTAGAATTTTCTGGTAGAACTTTTTTAGACCTTTTATGTATAATAGCACGTATTGCTAGATGTAATCTGACTCTTTTGTTATTTGTATCACTTTAATTACATTTCTTGCCTTATTGCTCTAACTAGCATTTTGAACACTACTTTAAAGAGGAGCAGATAGTGAGCAGGCCTATCTCTTTCATGATTTTAATGGGGTTGCTTCAAGTTTTTTTGCCATTTCAGATAGTGTTGGCTGTGAGTTTGTCATATACAACCTTTATTCTGTTGAGGTATACTCTCTTCAGTCATTTTCTCTCTAGATCTTTTATCAAGAAGGCATGGTGGGCTTTTTAGACCTTCTTTTGCATCACCAGGAGAGGAAAGCATGCCTGTTACTGTAACACTAATGAATTACACCTGGCTAGGGAGATAATGAATCATAAAAGAGAACCTACTACTGCCCCTTTTCTCAACTGGTGTAGCTTCTAACTTCATTCCAAGCACGTGTCCTTACACCCACAGACAAGTGCAACTCTCACCCCTCATCTTAGTAGCTTTTTTTTTTTTGAAGCAGAGACCATTACAGAAAGACACCACTGCTCAAAATTCAGGGGAAACCAGATTTCAGGGTCCCAGATCCAGCTGCTAGATTTGCAACACAATTTCTACAACACAATTCCTCAGGCTCAGGCAACACCCTGGAAATGGAGGCAGAGAGGTTTTAAGAGCCAAAAGACTAAACAGTCTGCTCTGAGATTGTGCTTTCTAGCTGTGGTAGGGAAGCTACACCTATGAAACATGGTTGTTTAAGCAAGACCTGAAAGACTCCAACACCAGTTGACCTCCCAACATAGGTGCGAGAAAGCTCGTAGGACTCCAATCCTTGATGAAGAGCTATAGACTTAGCTACCACTGAAAAAGGGCAATTAGACTTCCCCAGGAGTGAACACCCTAACTGTTTATCCAATACCAAGTGGTTCAGGCCCCAAAACATAGACATTCAAGTAACACTAGTCTGATTCGGTGTCCTAGCTAAGGTTACTACGGCTCTGATGAAACCCTAGGACCAAAGCAGAATGGGAGGAAAGGGCTTATTAGATTTATGTTTCCTCATCACTAGTCACCATGAAAGGAAGTCAGAACAGAAACTCAAATAGGGCAGGGGCCTAGCTAGAGGTGCAGAGGCCACGGAGGAATGCTGCTTACTGGCTTGCTTCCCATGGCTCGCTCAACCTTCTTTCTTATAGAACCCATGACCACAAGCCAGGAGGTAGCCTCACCCACCACAGGCTGAGGCCACCTCCTCTATCAGTCACTAGTTGAGAAAATACCCTACAGGCTTGTCTACAATCTTATGGAGGCATTTTCTCAGCTGAGGCTTCCTCCTCTCTGATGACGTCAGCTTGTGTAAGGTTGACATGAAACCAGCCAGCTCACTCAGTAAGTTGCTTTTGCATATTTATTTGCACGTGTATCAACAATAATTAAAGTAGAATAGATCGTAAGTTTGGGAGGGAATAGGAGGATGTGGAAGGGGCTGAAAGGAGGAGAGGAATAAGTAAATGATGCAATTATATTTTAATTAAATATAAAAGGAAAACAGAACCATAAGCTAAACAAACCTTTCTTATATAAATTTCCCAACCCATGGAAATAACATGGATCAGAAAGCAGACTAGAACAAGGGCCAAGCTCCCCAGTGTGCTGGGAGAACTAGATAACAGAATGTGTATCATTAAAGAGGATACTCGTGTGGATACCACAGCGGTTTAGTTAAAGTAGAAGATTTTCCCTCATAAAATGAGGAAATGCTTTGATGAGCATGCATGGTGCCACGAAAGCCAGAGCCAATTATTTTGTTTTCCCACATTGCTGTCTGAGTGTGGATTTCCTTCCCTTTGAATCACAAGGTGGCTGCTGCAGTCTGACTATTATATCTACATTCCAAGAAGAGAAGAAGCAAAAGGAAAGATGAATGGCCAGCTTTCTCAGTGGCTCTGTCAAATAGATCTCTGTCCGTGTCTCATTGGTCATAGTCTTGGTATCTGACCACCGTTAGCCACAGGAATTTGAGGGTTATTGTTCTTTGGTTCCGCTGCCATTTTTTAGAATTCAACGGTATTAATCAGGAAGGGTGGAGAAGGACTATAGAGAGGTGTCAGCAGTGTCTACTGCTGTGTGGGCGGCACCTGATGCAGCTCCCAGCACACAGCGAACACCTCAGAGGACTTAGATATCCTTAGGACAGAAACAGTTTGTGATTTTCTAAGATTTCAGCCCCTTTGGGACTGGGGCCTGACCCCCAAGTCATACTGTCCTATTTGGATGGAGCCTCTGTCATCCACTGAGTTCCTGCAGGCATCACCCTGGTTTGGTTCATTTTCCCTTTGTCCATCTTACTGCTGAGAATCAGCCGTTTGTGATTTTAACATCTTCAAGAACCACTCTGCAGATCCCTCCCATCACCTCCCCCAAGAATCACCTTCATGGCCAGTATTCCTGGGTGGTCCTGTCTTGTCCCTTTATAACCCCAAAACCATCGCTTCTCTGCTTTTTTGGCTAAGATCAAGTGTATAACCCAGGAACCCATGTGCTCCTGCGAAGTTGACTAGGCCAAAGGAAGCAAAGGTTCTGCAGACATTTGCCTTTCGTTTCTCCAGAGTCCCGTGAAGGTCTGCAAATGCTCTTTGCATGGACCTCTGCTGTGTCTGTTGCAGTCACGCATGCCCTGTCACCAGGAAGCCACCTGCAGGAACATGCTGAGAGGGCTAGGGAGTTCACTGGACTCTGCTTCCTACCAAAAGGAAGCAAATCCCACTTCAGCAAGCAGCCATCACCAAGTTCTCTTAGCAGAGAAAGAAACGGGAGTCAAGAAGAAGAGAGGAAAGGAAATAGGGAAAGAGAAGGGGAAGAAAAGAGGAAGGAAGGGAGGATGAGAGGGAGGGAGGAAAGGAAGGAGGGAGAGAGGGGAAGAAAAACGGACAAGATGTGAGGTAGGTGGAGGACTAGTTAGGAAGCAGGAGACTGATGGCAATGGAACAGAAGAAGACAGTGGAGTGGGGTAAATGTCATCACCATGTATTATATACAGGTATGAAATTGTCAGAATAAAGACTAATAATAGTAAGAGGTCAGTAGGACAAATACAATATGCTAGTTATGATTTAGAATTTCTGAGCCTGGGTTGCGCTGTATGCATTTTACAGGTGGAAAAATGTAGGCACAGAGGGAGGGCATCCTTCCTCCAAGGTCATGGAGCAGTGTGGCCAAGCAGGGTTCCCAGCTTCTTCCCATGTTTGTGCTGGCCTGGAGGCCTCATGCTTCCATTTACCCTACTTCCAAAATAAATGGCTGAAATGCAGGGCCTTGTGAACACCGTTGCCTCTGCAACCTAGGAAACTCACCTGCTGGGCAGGGACCGAACATACCAAGGACTGTTTCCCTAGGCGTGGCACTCTCAGTGACAGAGGAATTCCACATTCCTCAGGCTTGTTGAAATGGGATTTCAGCTGCGTTTACCTGCTCCAGAGCAAAGCTTTTTCTCTCTGGGACATGTGTTCTCCAAGTATTTCTACAGCCTTAGTTTTGGTTTTGTAATAAGCGCCTCTCAGATGTCGTGCAGAGAATTTGCTTGTGTTTGACATCAGCAGGGACCAGAGCATCTCCAGAAAGCTTTGTGTGTATCCTGCATCTCTCTGTCACACCGACCCTGACTTACCAGAATCTGAAGGTTGATGAGGTCATAAGGCACAGTGCTGTGACTTTACAAGACCTGCTTGGGGGCTGAGCTCCCTGGAGCTGGTTGCGGGAGGAGCAGAACTGTGTTGAATTGGATCGGGTACTCAGCACCTGTGTGACTGGAGTCATTCCCTCAGGAAGCCCCCAGCCCCATCCAGAGTTCCAAAAGAACCAGAGACAGAGTCAAGAGGAAAGGCCAAGAGGTCATGACTTTATTTTCATATTATTTATTATTTTATTTTTATATCAGATGCTGGAATGCTAGTGAGGAGAGATGGGAAGAAAGTGGGTTCAGCTGCATAGGGGATGAATGTGGGCCAGGACGAGGATTCAGGCCAGATAAAATGAGACCAGTGTGGATATTTAGGATCCACTTTGAGTGTTTGGACTTCAGGTAGAACAGCCTGTTAGGGCCTCTTCCTGTGGAGGGGGTAGCCGATCAGCTCCCCATCACTTCTTAGTGAGCAGCTATTCCATGTAAAACCCCAGGAACAGAGATATGAGTCTTAGTCACAGCCGTGACACACATATGGGTTTGTTTGGGTGTGGGTTTATTCTAACTACACTGGGATTAAACCTGACACTATTCATCCATATGTGTTCAAGGTGGGAGAAGTCAGTGAGGGTCCAGCCAGTCATCTCTGAGGAATTCGGGCAGCAAGAGGCATTTACCTTCAACCTGGATCCTGCTCTGGACACCAAGCCAGAGTAGCATTGCACAGCCTTGACTAGCGAAGTAGGGGAGGCGGTTCCAATTAAAGTGACCACTGCAGGAATTTAATAAGCAAGGGACCATTTACCGAGAGAGCTCCAAATTGGAGAACCTGGCCTCATTTCTGCACACAGAAGCGTTTGATATCGGACATCTGACTTTGTTCGGAGTGCTCAGCCAGCTCTGCGGAAAGCCCACATCCCAGGGAACGTCCTTTGAAGGAGCCAGGGCTGTCAATGGAGTTGTACTAATTAGGCAACAGGAGTGTCCCGAAATGCCTGTCTTCATTTGCAATTCAGCATGTCTCTAATTTGCCAAATATAAAACATCCTCTCTGGAAAATCACATGCAGCATGGTGAGAGATTGCCTCACCTGCCAGCTAGGAAGCGCTCAGGATCCCAGCTAATTGCTGACTGCCCTGTTCATAGGATATAGGCAGACACTGTTCTGGCCACGCTGGAGTCTCACTCATGCCAGGCACATGCTCTGCCGTGGAGCCACACGCCCATACCTCTATGGCTTGGATTCCTGCTTTGCAGATAAGGAAACTGAGGCTCAAGGAAATGAAAAGCCCCCCCCCCATCAATCACAGGGCTGTTTAGGGACAAAGGTGGGACAGTGGAAGCTGTGGAAACAATGGTTTTCAGCTAGGATGCTTGCTTTTGGGGGGAACTTTCAACAGGGTCCACAGACAGTTCAGTTGCCACAGCTTGAGGGCTATGGAGGTGTAGTTCCTGGCGACTACCAAATTCAAGCCCAGGATGCTGGTAAACTCCTACAATGCAAAAGGCAGCCCATCACACAGAACTATGTGTGATACAGAATCATCTTCCTAATAAGCTTCACAAACCCAGGTTGAGTGGTTAGCGAGAAAGAGAAGCCTTAGCACCTCCAGGCCTGGCCACAGCGAGGTGACTGGAGGAGAGTCACTCAGTTTCTCTGAACCTTGCTTGTCGTCATTGTCTTTAAAATAGAAGGTGAGAAGAATTTGAAAAGGAATGTGAAGCTCTCCCTCCATTCCCTTCCATCCATCTTTCCTCCTTTCTAAGCAATTACGTATACATCTAGAAGTTTATAACCCTAGCAAGCCTAGAGAAGTGTAGTGGCTAGTTGCAGGACCCACATTCCTAAGAAATTCCATCTTGCACTAAGAAATCCTTCAAGCCAGGTGGTAGTGGCACACGCCTTTAATCCCAGCACTTGGGAGGCAGAGGCAGGCGGATCTCTATGAATTCGAGGCCAGCCTGGTCTATAAGTGCTAGTTCCAGGACAGGAACCAAAAGCTACAGAGAAACCCTGTCTTGAAAATCAAGAAAAAAAAAAAAAAAAGAAATCCTTCAGCATTGTCTTCAAAATTCCGAGACTCTAAAAGGTGTAATTTGATACCTTTGTATGCCTAGAATTATAAAATTATTCATTGAAATAAAATACATGGGTCACATTTCACTAAAAAAATGCATGCAATCTCACTTTCAGGGAGACACTGCAGGTTCAGTATTCAACCCAGTTGACAAGTAGAGAAAGTGGGGCTCAGGCCCTGTACCCCCTTTCCAGCATGTGCCCTCTATACTTTGCTTTCCCCCACTTACATTAGTGTGACTGGAGTGTTGGTGACAGCGCCCCTGCTCCCAGCATTGGCGTTTGACAATGAGTCGGCCAGTCACAGTGTTACATCTTCCTGGGTGAACGGGTTGGCCCAGGAATGTGCACATGGCCCACTTTGACTTATGAGATAAGAGATTTCACCTCTTTCGTGGGAACAAGTGGGGAGATTAGGAGTAGACGCTCCATAGGGAAGTCAGACTAGAGTCATGGCTGCCAGAATAAAGCGCAGATGCATTATTTGAGACTCTGAATACAGTCATGCTTGACCCCTGGTCTTTTCACTCCTTTGAGAGTCCCAGAAGCCTCTTTGACTTGTAAGTTTGTGTTCCTTGGGAACAAATTAGCTCTGAGGAGCACAGGTAATGGCTCAAGTTCTCTGTCTAAGCAGATCTGGGCCAAAACTTAACTCCTGCTCAATCACACGCGTTCCATTTATAGAGGCATGACACATATTATAGAAATGTCTGTCTAGGAAGAGAATGAGAAGGTGTAAGGGAGAGAAAGAGATGGAGGGGACAAAGGAAGAGAAACACTGGTGTGCAACCCAGTAAATATCCACAAACTCACCCATAAGCTCACCTAGGTAGCCAGCTTCCAGACGAAGACAGAGCATTGAAGCCTAGCCAACCCCCCACCCCAACCCCCTGCTTCCTGGCTGTTTTTCTCGGGTGAACCACTCTCCTCACTTCTAACACCACTGATTAGTTTTGACTCTTTGTTTCTTGGCTGGTTGGTTTGTTGTATTTATTATAGCCCCTGCAGTCTGGGCATTCAAGCCTTGTTCTGTTGTTTTGGTGGGGACAACTCTTAGACTCAGCACAGAATTCACTAGGATAGGGAAAGTCAAACAAGAGCAGGGACCATCCAACACCTCCATGCCTGTGTGCTCTCTCCAGTCCAGTTCTCAAAAGGAGAACTCCTTTTGAGGGTTCAGATTTCCATGGTCTGCGTCCCAGGATGCAGCCTGCCTGTGATCCAGGTCAGAAGTCACTCACCATACCTCCCAGCACAGTCACAGCTCACGTGGGGTCAGGAACAATAAGGAGTCACCTATTGGTGAAAGAGTGTCAATCTCACAATTCCAGAAGATGTTCTAGCTGCTCTTGGGATTTACATTAATGTTGAGAGTGTAGGGTGTACCTCTTTCTCACGCTGCTTCATTAGTTATATTAATGCTATTGTGAGTCTTTACATTTAGTTAATTTCAGCAACACTTGGTATTTCCTGCCATTTTTTTGTTGGACCTGTGGTTCTCAACTCTCCTAATGCTATGACCCTTTATTTTTGTTTTTTCAAAGCTGAGGCCTGAACCCGGGATCTTGGGCTTGCTAGGCAAGCACTCTAGCACTGAGCTAAATCCTCAACCCCTGAGGTGACCCTTTAATATAGTTCATCACGCTGTGGTGACCCCAAACCATAAAATTATTTTCATTGCCATTTCCAAACTGTAATTTTGCTACTGTTGTGAATCATAATGTAAATATCTGTGCCTTCCAATTATCTTAGGTAAGTCTTATGAAAGGATCATTCAACCCCTAGAGGGCTTATGACTCACAGATTGACAACCTCTGGGTATATCATTCTAGTGTGTGGTGGTCTTCTATTCTTTTAAAAATGCAAGTCAAATCTGTCTTACCTGAAACCATGCCCCACCTTTGTAGACAGACAGTTTACACATATAAGAATGATTGAGTGACTGTGACTTGAAGGTGCTGGATTGATTCATGATCTGTCAGCCAGGACTTCCGGACTCCAGTCTCTTCTCTCCAGATGGAACAGAGGGGGATCAAACAGGACTGATGTGTGTCCCTTGTTGGGAGGGTGTGGTAGCACATTTACTAACACCTGTCCATCCCCAGTTGTTACTTTTCCCCTCTGCCTGTCATCCTATTATACGCCGAATATGAGGACAGACAGTGCAGCATTGAGAGCTAAAAGGGAAGGTACTTTGCAAAAAAGCAAAGTTATCTGCACAGACTTGGAGGTTATGGAAGGTTCTAATACCTGTAAGATTTCCATTTACCCTAAACATCCAGGAGCAGATGTTTCTGACAAGAAAGGAGATAAAGAAGGAAGACTAAAGGAGATATGGAGGGAATTAGGGGAAAGAAGGGGTAGATGTGATAATTTTTCCATGTATACAGGCATGACATTCTCAAAAATAAGTAAGATTTTTAATTGAATTTAAAAATAAAAGAGAGAGAGAGAGAGAGAGAGAGAGAGAGAGAGAGAGAGAGATGATTTTGGATCATTTTGGTGGTCCCTATAGAAAGGATCATGTAATGAAAGATCAAAGTCTGGTGATGAAGCAAGCAAGCAATCGTGAAAAAATTATGAGACACATCCATTCAATCCATAAAAGACAAAACATGGAAATAAACATGTAAACTGGTCGACCCACCCATGTTCACTCAGCCATCACACCCAAAGCAGGAGGGAGGTCTCTGTCCAGCAGGGCCATCTTCTTTCCAAGTTGCAGTCAGTCAGATCTCTGGGCAAACAGAAAAGAAAGCAATTGTTTTATACTTGAAAAGTTTTAATATTATTCGAATGAATTAATATTCAGCTATTTATTCTCAGCCTTATTTACAACTGGATGACCACCGAGCACCTTCCTCTCACCACACTATGACTTCTTGTGTATTTCTTTGCTTGCTTAATTATCTATCTGTTCAGCCCATTCTCATTTACTTACTTCTTTAAAAAAATGACCCACCTAGTTATTTACTTACTTACTTGTTCCTGCATTCCTTCACTTCCTTATCCTCTTTCATATATCTGTTTATTTATCTGCTGATTTAGCCTGACTCATTTATTTACTTATTTCAATTATTATTTATTTTTATTCATTTATTCATTCTTTGTCTATTTTCATGTATGTATTTACTTACTTTCTTAATTTTTTTTTTACTTTTTAAAATTTACTTTTTTTCTTTCTTTGGGAATGTAGATCATTTATTTCCTTCCTTCCTTCCTTCCTTCCTTCCTTCCTTCCTTCCTTCCTTCCTTCTTTCTTTGTGTCTCCTGACTGTCACTGGCTAAGAAAATGGTGGCCTCCATGTCAATGGTTCTGGGTGAGTGTCAGCAAAGCAGCTCCTGAAATGGAATTTGATGAAGGGATAGATAGATAGATGGGATGCGCACATGTTCACACACACACACACACACACACACACACACACACATGCACGCACATGCATGACATGTACAGATGGGGGTTCCAATGTTTTCAAAGGAAGGTGCTCTCTGGTAATAATAAATGTGCTGATAAATAAAAAAAAAAAAAAAAGTCTGGTGATGAAAGCAGAGGTCAGAGGCTGTGTTGGCTGATTTTGAAGGAAGAGGAAGCAATCTTCAGGCTAGCAAAGGCCAGAGCACGGATTCTTCACCAAAATTTTCAGAGAGCTTGCAGTCCTGTTAGCAGCTTGACTTGAGCCATATGAGGGTCGTTTTAGGTTTCTGACCTCCGGAACCATAAAATAATAAATCTGGGTTTCTTAAAGTAACAAGGTTGGGCTTGTTTGTCATAGCAACAGTAGGAAAGTAACCCAAGAAGAGAGGGCATAGGCACAAGGATCAGAGCAAGACTGGAAAGAACTCCAAGGAGAGGAGGGGTCAGAAGTTAGAGAACCGTCCATCTCAAAAGAGAGGGCTGTGATTGGTGGGGGAGGGCCCAGCCCATGGTGAACAGTGAAACTCATGGGCTGGTGGTCTTGGGTGCTAAGAAAGCAGCCTAAGAAAGCCACCAGGGAGCAAGCCAGTGAGCAGTGTTGCTCCATGGTGTCTGCTTCAGTTCCTGCTTTGAGTTCTTGCCCTGAGTGTCTCTGGTAATGTATTGTGATGTGGAGTTATAAGCTGAAACAAACCCTTTACTCCCTGAGTTGCTTTTGGTCCTGGTGTTTTTATCACAGGAATAAAACAGGAGGCACTTATTCTCAGCAGCGGTCAGTCAACCAAGCATCTAACAGTGTTGCCACCATCCACTCCACGATTCAACCCTTTGATTTGTCTGGCCAAAACATTTTACAATCCAGGGGCCTCCCACACCTCACCTCTAAGGACTAGATAGTACATCTTGCTTATCCGACAGGCAGTACCTGAAAACAGTGTGCACACGTGTGATCATGAGCACACATGTGTTCTTGTGTGCCTGTGTGCCTGTGTTTGTGTGTGTGGAGAAGTACCAGGCTGCATAGTCCCCATATAGCACCAGCAGCAAACATCTGACATTTTTTCTCATAGGTGTAAGAGCTATGAGAATCGCTGAAAACTCAGTAGCTGGCAGAGTTTTCAGCTGGCTTTAGCCATCACTTCCATTTCAAAATTGAAAATGCAATTGCATGTCCTCAGCAACCAATCGCTGAAATGAAAATAATGATGGCCAGCATGTAAAAAGCACCACACACCACACCATTATTGCAGGATATGATCTTCTAGCATTGTGAGCTCCCTCAGCTTGGAGGTGGGTAGTGTGTACCGGTCACCTCACTCTGCTGCAGTGGTTTCTGCACCATGCTAGGCTGCCCAGAATCGTATTTTAAACTCACACACTCATGTTTCTGTGGCTGTGGCTGCCACACTACAAGCAATGTAATATGATTATAAATCTTAGAAGCGTGGACTGGCAGGACTTCTGAGTTTCAGTTTTTCATCTAACCGATTTTAGCAGGCCCACGGTATTTCCATATGTATTTCACCTTTATTTGATTTCATGGACAATTGGCTGTTTCACAAAGCAAAAGAAAATAAAAAGCAGTTTGTTACCCCGTCTTCTCGGCATGGATGTTTTCTGGAAAAGGAATGAGAATATGGGAGGCTATTCTGGGAGCCCACATCCCCTGTCCCTAACCATGTCAACAAGCCTGCCATCTCCCCTCTGGCTCTGCAGGCATAGTCAGGGCTGTATCTCAGCCAGTGGGCACTGGGAGTTTGAGTTCCATGGGTAAGAGCAATGAGTGGCTGCTACCTGATCTCCACAGACCTAGAGAAACTGGTTATTACAATTGAACAGCAATTCAAGACAGTGTGCAATCAACAAGAAACAAAATCACGGAGGAGGAAAAATGAGTGGGATATGTGAAACAAATTGATGTCCTGGAGGCTGGAAGTGTGTACCTGGGTACCACTTTCAGCACAGCTGAGGAGAGCTTCTAGGGGTATAGAAGGATCCTCCTTCTAAAACTCAAAAGCAAAGATACAATGATGATGTGATTATTGTGCTTTTAATGATAATAGAAATCATGTCAGTTAGCATTTAACGGACTTACTATGTTTTGTTCTGCTAAGAATCCTCATGCAGTATTGCATGTACTCTAACGTCTAACCACCTTACACGGTAGCTACTCATACCACCCTTACCTTCCAAGTGTGGGGTGTGAGGCTCAGCAGGATACATCTAAGGGGATGTTGAACCCAGGGACTTGAAACCAAGCAGTGTATTTCCAAAGTCCCTGCTCTAGCTGCTCTGTTTTCCTCTTTTTATAACCAGGGAGTGCTTCCACTTTAAAGACAGGGAAACCAATCAGAATATTTAAGTGAGGGTGGTTTGACCGAAGAGAAGGGAGACCCAGTTCAGGCTGAGAGACATACCTTGTCTCGCCACATAGTTGTGGAGCTGGTTGAATAGAGATGATCTATTCGGGATCATGGAATTTTGTATGTGGTCTGAAAGTCCAGCCAGCACCTCAGATTGCAGGGGAAAAGGAAACTTGAGAGCTGACATTTCCTGCAGCCAGTCTTGTGCCTATAATCTGAGGGCAGCACTCCTGACTTTACTGAACATGTAAACAACCTGACAAGCACTTGCTGCATCAACTACCCAGCTGTGTCACCTGGAAGTGACCCGGAAGGCTGAAGGGTATCTTTTTCATCTATTTGCTCTGCCCCTAAGACTTCAGGTTCTGGCTCCCAATAGCAAGCACTGGGAGAGACAAGAGGGAGAGAGAAGGGGGAGGTGAGGACTTCTTTCTTGGCCCTAACTATGGTATTATGAAGAGTTGGCTGCCACAGTGCCACCCAAAACTCAGAATCAGCCCAGCTCTCATTCCCCCACCTCTCCGTCTTCCTTTCCCTCCTCTCTCCCTTTCTCCCTTGTAGGCAGAAGTTTCCTGTCTCAGAGCTGCCCCAAATACCTGGCAGCCACTTTTTAAATTATCACACAGAGGCTTAATATTACTTAAAAATACTTGATCAATAGCTTAGGCTTATTATTAACCAGCTCTTACATTTAGGTTAACCCATTTTCCTTACTTATGCTCTGCCATGTGGAGGTATCTTTTCTCAGTACAACATGCCTATCTTGGTCTCTCTGCTTTTGGGAGGCAACTCCTGATCCCGCCCTTCTCCTTCCCATCATCCTTAGTTTGATTTCCCCACCTATACTTCCTGACTGGCTACTGTTCAATCAGTGTCTTATTAAATCATTTCAAGTGACAAACCTTTACAGTGTACAAGAGGATTATTCCACAGTACTCCCTCTTTCTTCCTCTCCCTTTCTCTTTTCTTCTCCCTTTCCCCCTCTTTCTCTTTGGAATCTGACAACAGTTCCCTCCTCTTTCTCTTCCAGGCTTGATGAAGTAATACTCCCCCAATCTTGCCACTCCTCAGGCTGCTGCGCTGTGTGTGCCTTGTGGGTTGTCTTTATTGCCACTTCACATTTTAGTAAGTAGTTCCTTCTGATACCGCAAATCCAGTGTCCATGTGAGACTCTGGATGATGTAGATAGCTTTCTGTTGTTGACAACCAATTATCCCAGTTACTACAGGGACTGATATCATTCAAGCACATACTTCCTGCCAAGCATTGTGGTAAGTAAGCCCTTTGCTTACATGATCCTATTCACTTCTTGCAATAGCAATCATCCTTACCTTGGTACATAGCTAATGGCATGGTTCCTCTTGCCCTCTGGACTGGGGATTGTGATCAGCCATACCAAATTACCCTCAGGCTCCTTTGCATGCATACTTTCAACTCCATTCCACATTGCCTTTCACGGTGTCCTTTTAATCTTTCCTCAAACCACTGTTCAAAAACCACCCCCTCCCTGAAGCCCACCTGGCTGTGCTGCTTCCCCTGAGCAAGTGCATGTGCCTTCTCTGTTGTCTTAGTCTGAGGTATGGGAAACTGCAAAGAACCATCGCAGAGACATCCTTGCTCGCAAGAATGAAGACTGGGAACCGCTTGAGGAGACAGAATGTCCTCCAAAGTTCTTTCCTACGGGTACTCAATGACACGCCTGGCAGCACCCTGGATGCAGCTGTGTGTGCCTATGACTCCTGCACTGGGGGTGGGGGGGGACAGAAATGTGAATCCCAGGGGAATTCTGGCCAGCTATTCTCCCTGGAACCTTGAGTTCCAAGTTCAAAGAGGACACTGTGTCAACACCATGGTGGGCGGCGGCAAGAAGAGAAATCGCTTTTGGCCTCCACACATTGGCAAGCACAAGCACACACATTCTGCCACACACACAGAAGAAGAAATGGAACAAGAGAAGAAAGAACGGGAGGACAAAGGGAGAGGGGGAAATTGCAGGTGGGAATCTAGAATTAATTACTCAGCACAGTCTGTGCACAGAGACATCAGTGTTTCTGCAAATAAAACTGATTCAAGAATGTGACCCCTTCTGCCATCTCCATTGCATTGAATTTCCCAAGTGCCACTTACACCTTAAGTCGGTACCCCTATTCTTTCTGACCAGCCTTTTGCACGTTTAATGGTTGACACTTTGCCACATATTAATTCATACAGTGTTGTAGAGAGAGAGAGAGAGAGAGAGAGAGAGAGAGAGAGAGAGAGAGAGAGAGTGTGTGTGTCTTTTCCATGAGGACACTGAAGCCGGTAATATCACCCTTCTGTGATTCCCAATCCTAGCAACACTGACCACACCTGCTTTGTGAGCCAATCGGGGGAGACAGAGGAGGCCGTACCCCACCCCACCCCCCCAGTCTCTAGTCCCTTCGCTCCATCTGTCAGCCTCACCACACTCTCTGCTCGCCGGTCACCGTGCTCTCCACACCACCAAATGCCAGGCAACTGATTGACTGCAACACTCAATTTCAACCCAGCAGAGGACCTGGCAGGCTTTTGATCAATATTTTGCACCACAGACCACTTCCCTATGATAAATGCACTAGTTGAGAGGAGGAAGAGATTAACCTTCCAGCACGGGTGGCAGGCAGCAACTAGGAAAAAGATGGCTCAATTCTATCAGGAAAAGAGGATGGGGCCTATTTCCTGGGCTCCTTGTGACCATATTTCAGTACCGGACAACCATGAATGCGAAGAAGGCACATTCCTAAAGCGTCTTGGAGATTTCTGCTGCCAAAGCCAACCGGGTTACACATCTTCTCCATTAACCTCTACCCGTGTCTGGCTCAAAGGAAGCAAGGGAGGAAGAAAAGGCATCAGAGGGCGCAGGTGAGATAATATATATGTACTTAGGGCAGCTGATGGATGGGGTCTGCGAGGAGGGCTGGGGGCGAGCCTGTGCACACACAGAAGATGAAAGTCTCCAGGAAGAATTCTCTCCCCCCATAAATCCTTCCTGCTGACAAACAGAGCAGGAACAAGGTAATTCACCACAGCATGGAGCCAGCGATTGCACCAGCAATCTTACAGCCCAGCCGGCAGGGAGGAGGGGCGCTAGGACAATGGCGGGAAAAGGCTCAGTGGTGAAGAGACCCTGCAGGAGCCCAAGGTGATGGGAGGCAGCTGCTCTGAGGCACCTGGGAACGATTAGATGTGACGTGGAAACTACCACATGCGTATCACTCATTCATTTGTGTAAAAATAATTGAAGACTGATATGGAAACACGTGCCTATCGTCTGAGCATTTAGAAGGCTGAGCTAAGGCAAGCTGCAAGTTTGAGGACAGTCCAGACTACACAGTGAGACCCTGCCTCAAAATACCAAGGTTAATTAATTTAAAAAATTAAATATTTCATTTGGCCAAGAGAAACTACAGCAAGAGTTACTGCTTTCAGACTCTCCGGGAACAGATGTGCTTCAGTGGTGAGCAAAGGGCAAGCACCACCACCACCTCCCACCCCTCCCCACTCCCCCACCCCGCATCCGCAGGCAGGCACTAAGCTTTCAGTGGCTCACATTCACGGTGCCTGGAGACATCACGTGACTTCCCTAACTGCACACAGCTGTTGGCTGACAGGCCAGGTGTCATCCCCAAGGCAGGGGACTGCAGCACCTGTTCTTCATGTGTAGCTTTGGGTTTTTGACTCTTAACTGTTGCTGTCCGTATCTTCCCACAGAGTGGTGAACCGTCCCAGCGGAGCCAGCAGGTCAGCCTGGTTGGAGCTGAGAAGTCGCAGTGGTGGGTACAACGGTGCTGATTATGGGAATGGCATGGGACATGGACTGATCTTCCTGAATCTGTTCCAAAGGATGTGTCTACCTGATGTCGCCGGGGAGTGTCCAGCTTAGATACGATCCCTTGGAGTATCCAATTTGGACATGATCCCTTGGTATGTCTGTGACGCCCTTCAGAATGAAACAAGCATCTGACTTGGTGGCAGCTTCCCTACTGGGATGGGCAGCTTTCAATCTTCTGCGGACCAAGAGTAGAATAAAAAGTGGCTTAAAGCAGATGGTGCCCTTTGTGTCCTGCCTACTGATGGGGACACAGGCGTCTTGGCCTGGTTTGCACATCTCTCGCTGATCGCAGGGCTCCCACAGCCTGCTCTGTGCCACTGGCTCTCAAGTCTCCGGCAGTAGATGGGACTTCGAGGCCTCCATCAACAGGTGAGTTAGTTCCTCAGAAGTAAGCTGCAATCCAGCGCTGTGACACTAAGCCATCCCCCTGACCTTGTCTGGTCAGGGGGTGAGGGTGGGGCAGACACAGGCATGAGCCCATCTTAGGGTTAAGGTGAGGTCTTAAGTTTACATTGAGATAGGTACTGAAATGTGATCTAAAGCCAGATTCCTCCCATGGGAGAGCCCCAAAGGAACCCTAAACATAGGGAATAAAGAAAAACAAGACAAGTTTGACAAGACAGGCTGCCAGTCACAGCTACTCTGGAGACTGAACAGGAAGATTTCAAATTTGAGGTTAGCCTGAGCTTCAGAGCAAGTTCAAAGCCAGTTTGGGCATTTTAGGGAAACCCTGTCTAAAATAACAAGTAAGCAGGGCTGGCCCTGCAGCTCAGTAGCAGAGCATCCACCTAGAGTGTGTGAGGCCTGGTCTATCTACCAGTACCTCAGAAGTAAAAGAAAGGAGAGAAACAAGAGAGGTGGGGCTCAGTGGGCAAAGCACTTGATGAACAAATGTGAGGACCTGAGATTGGACCCCCATAGTCCATGTAAAACCAGGCATGGTGGTACATGGTCATGATCCCAGCACTCCTATAGGGTGACGGGAAATAGAGGCAGGCAAATCTCCAGAAGCCTGTCTGTCAGCTAACAGCCTCAGACAAGAGAACCTGTCTCAAACAGTCTGGAAGGTGAGGACTGACAGACACCTATGGCTGTCCTCTGCCCTCCGCCTACACTATCACATACTGTCATGAGCTGTATTCCTAGACCACATTCATATACACAGCACACAATCACACACAGACATACACAGCAGGGGCAGAAAGAGAAAGGAAGAGGGGGAGAAGGAGGGAGAAAGAGGGAGATGATGGGGAAAGAGGGAGGGGAGAGAGAGAGAACAGGAGTAGGAGATAAACTAGACAGGATTCTAAGATTCCGCATCATAACTGTGGATAAACTAGTCAGAGCCTGTAGCTTAGGCTTTGATGCTCACTAAGACCCTCCCCTTTCCTCTTCCCCT
The DNA here is from genome assembly GCF_000317375.1 of Microtus ochrogaster. Lineage (NCBI taxonomy): Eukaryota > Metazoa > Chordata > Mammalia > Rodentia > Cricetidae > Microtus > Microtus ochrogaster. The sequence continues at coordinate 17,634,745 of NC_022015.1, forward strand.
CAATGGATGCTTGAACGTGCGACACCACCACCTGGTCATCCTAAGGAACAGCAGACAGAGGTGTGCGTTCGCACAGCACAGCAGAGAACAGCTTAGCACAGATTCTCCCTTGTAAGAATAAAGGTCAGGAGTAGAGGCACGCACTGGCAGAGTGAACTTGTAACCTTTTATCTCGCCCATTGATAAACATGCCCCAGTTGCTGCCCTAGACAAGGAAATTTCTCATTGTAAGAGAAAGATGTGGCTGTGTAAGATAAGTTATGGTACAAGTATTAAGTTTCCGGTTGCTGCCATAACTAGCCACCAAAATGGAAGGGCTTAAGCCCACACAATTTATTGGTTTTATAGGTCAGAAGTCCTACATAGGTCTCATCGGGCTAAAATCCAAGCGTTAACAGGGCTGTGTTCTTTCCAAGGGCTCTAGGAAATAATCTGTTTTCTTGCCTTTTCCAGCTGGTTTTTCTTTGATTTATGGTCCCTTTCTTTAAAATAAGCAAACTCTGGGTGTATTCTTTGCACCCACTCCCCACCCCGTCTCCCCCAACTAACTACACTTACAGGGAACATTGGGATATTTGGATCTATTTAGCCACCCAGGCTGCCTGCTTCCATCTCCAAGTCTCTAGTAACTAACCTCAATTTTATCTTTAATTTCAATCCCCTTTGCTAGGTAACATAATGCGTCCTATTTCCTCTGGTAAGGATACATCTATTGGGATCAGGGACCAGGGGCTTTACTATCTTGCCTGTTCTTTTCCTTGACCACCAACCAGACATTTTTCTCTCTCTACCATTCCCTTGAGTCATGGGCAACATAGATCAGTCACATTGAGGAACCTTTTTCAGATGGCAAAACTAATGAGCTACCTCAGTGGGGAACTGAAGCACAACTACCAAGTGTGGAGCTGAGAGCAAGCCCTTGAAACCCACTGTGTGTTTCATCGTCCACAAAATGAGGAGGAAACCAGCCCCAAAGGGTGAGAATGAGATTTAAAGGTTACAAACATGGAATACACAAGCACAAATCCCGGCGTGAGGACCTCTGGAACCACCATACCCCTCCTGTCTCTTCTGTGCTCTCTACCCATCACTGCCTCTTCCAGACCTTTCTCACCAGACACTGGAAGCAAAATCATCACTTCTGCCTTTAGTTCCAGAACATTCATTGTCTTGTATACGCCATGCAATTTTCCAAATCACAGGCTAATTAAACACTCCAGCAAAGGGCTGAAAGTAGATTAAACATTGATGTGGGTTACTATTGATTTGTGCCTTTCCTTGACTCTTAGTGCAATGTTATCAATAACGTTAAATAATCTCTTAATAAAATTTCCTCATCATACCACTGTCCTTCCTTGTTTGAGCCTTCCGGAAATGTGATTGCGCAGGGAATAAACATTCCTTCTGAATGGTCATCAATACATGCCAAATAAAATAGAAAGAACAGAGGAAGGGAGCTAGCTCAGTCAAAGACTGTTTTGTGGCTGTTGATTGTATTACAGTTCAAATAATTCAGACAAACTAACCTAGACAGGGTGTGGATCTCTGAGTTATTTCTGTTTGTTTGTTTAATTTTGAACAGGGTCTGGCTTTTGGGCTCAATAGCAATTCAGAAGGCATTTACTCAATGTCTAATTGTGAAAGCTACCATTTATGCAGCTGTGTCACGCAGGCACTATACTGAGATGTGGCATGTGGATACCCAGTGTCTTCATGCAGTCCTTCTAACAAGCTGTGACATCAGTCCTATAATCACAGTATGCTATAGATAAGGAAACTTGGGCCCAGAGAAGAGAAACCTGCTCATAGCCACATGGGTGGTGATGGGGCCTGGCAGATTCAGGACAGGCCTCCCTGACATGGGAATCCTAACCACTGGGCAGCATGACCTTCTTCATGCCAGAGTCTGCTGAAGGACTAAGAGGCAATTGTGAACAAAAGAGATCCTAGCCTACTGAAAGCTGAAAGTGGTGCTGGCAGCAGGGAGGCTAGGAGTGGCATTTGCACTTTAAAAACATGGATTTTAAAATAAGTTATGTGGTCCCAGATTTCAAAGACACAAAGGACGTAACGCAATGGGTAGCAGGGATCTCTTTTATTCTTGTCTCCACTTCTTGGTCATCTGCCACTTCATTAAAGGCTATATTCTCTTGTCTCTCCAACATATCCATTTTAAAGCAAATGGAACCTGTAAACAAGATTGAAAGTGTTTAAATCCCTGCTGTTATCCATGCTTTCGGTGTTGAACAGACACAGCGAGTGGAAGGCAAGGCCTAAGCCCTTGAGTCAACCGAAAGGGCTCAAGGGTAAAGTCCAAATTGAAGACCTCCCTGAAAGAAGATAGAATCTGTCAGCCAATGTGGATGCCCTACTGGAACGGGCAATTCCGAAGTCTTAGCCGACAACCACAGTAAGTTTGCTTTCCTTGGATCAGCAGAAGGATCTGCCCCACACAGTTGTTGGGGATTTGCTTTTCTTGGATCAGCAGAAGGATCTGCCCCACACAGTCCTTGGGGATTTGCTCTTTTCTGTCCTGTGCCTTCCCCACTTAGCCTCCTTGGACCATTCCTCCTTCTTCACCAGACACCATGAACAACCCCACTATATCCAGATCATCTTTCACACTGGAAGACAGAACTTCATATCTTGAACCTAACCATCCTTAAGGAAAGCAGGAAAGTGGTATCGGGCTATGTGGTCAGGAAGGAAGGAAACAATGTAATCAGAACAACATCACACCTCTTCTACTTTCTTCATGCACTTTAGGGCCCAATTCTGTGACTGCAAAAGGGAGGCAGAAAGTCTGGATGGGGTATATGGTTGAACTTTCAACCAGGGGAAACCCAAGCTCCTGACTGAGCATAAGTTAACAGTCAGACCTCACATGGAAGGTTAGACATGTTCAATCCAAGGGTGTCATCCTGCAAGTTAACTCATATTTCATTGGTATTTCTTTGAACCCAGGATGCCATGATGATTAAAATTTCTAAACTATACATGAACTTATGAAATTCTCAAAGAATTAATAAAAATATATTAAAACATCTAAACTAGATAACAGCTTCCAAACAAGTGAATTTATGAAACACAGGGAACTACATTACTTCTGAAAAAGATTTTTTTTTTTACACTCCAAGAAGTCTAGTAGGCTCACCTCTTGTTTCTTTATCAACTTTGCTCCATTGGGCAAGTTCTTGATTTCTTTGTGTAGTATTGTTTATAATATTCCTATACTTAGTATCTACCAACACAAAACAAAATATGGTGCATTCCTACAATGAAATGCTTCTAGTAATAAAGAACAAAGATTAAATGTGTTATATGGAAGAATCTCAGAAATATGAAAGAAAGAGATCAGATACTAAAGTGTGCATACTAGGACTAGAGTGTTGCTCAGTGCACAGGCCTGGCACATGAAAGGCCCTGGATTCCAATTTTATTTTTTTAATTTTATTTATTTTATGTGTTTTTTACATCATATATCTTGATCCCATTCACATCTTCCTTCCACCCCAAATAAAACAAAATTTAAGAGAAAAAAAGAGATAAGAATAGTAAAATAAAATAAAATGGAAAAAACTTTAAAATCTCATCATGGGAGTTGCAGTGTGACACCATGAATCACTCCATGTACCTCTTTCCATGTATCTTTCCTTGCAAGTGTTCATTGCAAAGAGTCATCGGTCTGGCTCAAGGTCTCTCGTTTCTACTACCCTACCGATGTCCAGGGTCCTCCTGGACATCCTGCTGTTGCCCTGTGTTGTGGAGATCCTGTAGCTTTGGGTCTGCAGGTCAGGTCCCTTCACATGCTCCAGCAGATCACAGATGAAGTGAATGAGGGAGCAGACCAAGTCCTATCCTTGGGTCTGGACCTGGGCAACTGTGCTCTGATCCACAGACTGATCTCTGCTGTGCTACCCAGACAAAGTACAGGGCAAGCTTTCCCATGTGTTGCTGCTGGTCAAGGGTTCAACTCCTTTACCATCTCAACCCACTCCCTTCCTCTCTTCTCTTTGCCTCTGTCCATAGAATCTGACCCATTTTTCTCTCTCTCCCATGAACCACCATACCATACCTTTGCTCACACAAATAGTGTCCATCTGGCTGGTGCTGTGAGGTACCAGATGGGCCTGTGTTCTCCCCTCCGGAGTCTGGATTGTACAGCTCCAGACTTGTATGTAGGTCTCCTTGTCCACTCAGGTCACCTAGGTGATGTGCTGGGCTATGCTTCCTCATCACAAAAAGATCATCATGGTGGCCTATGGCACCAGACGAGCTCCTAGTTGATGCGTTCAGCTGCATAGAGAGGTGACTGTGGGGTGGGGTGTTTCTCTGCTTCCATCTTTAAACAGCACATGAGCACACACAGAAATGCACACACACAAGCACATGCTCATGTATAGCCATACACATGATCTGGACACTATATGATTCTGTTTATCTGAAAACACAATTTCAGTTATAAAGACAAATCAGACCATTGATTGGTTGTGCAAAGTGGAATATGGAACACCTGAAAAAGAGCACCCAGGAACTTTTGGTCTGATGAAAATATCCTCTCTCAGCTTGAGTGGCAGTTACATAGCCATCTTCATTTGTCAAATATTATTGAACTGAGCATTCAGCACGAGAACATGTCATTGAAGTTAAATTATACCTCAGTAAAACTGACTTGAAAATCCTTTGTTCGTCTCGTAAGATTTTCCATGTCATTCAAAATGAATCCCGGGTGGAGTCCCTGGGAAAGTTGCTACAGCCCCATTGCTGTTTCCTTAGGCCACCTTATGGGAGGCACTAGGATCTCCCCATTTCTACTGCCCTCCAGAGAGAGCCCCACCCTTCATGCCTTCCCTGGCACCTTCCTCAATGTGCGCTTCACAGATCCTCCTCCTTCGCTCACAGTGCTTGTTCTATTTTGATCATCTTCCATGTTCACCCTTCCTGAAATTCACCAAGTTCATCAGTGAGCTGTGCTCCTGAACTAGAAGGAAACTGTGTGAAGCTGATAATTTGTTTGCCCTCTAACCCTGTAGATGCCTATGATTCTCCGTAAGTGGTTTCTCAGGCCATGCACAGTTTATTCCTGAGAATACAGCTATGTGCCCATGTAGGAAAACACACGTGCACATGCTTAAAGGAACAACACCAACACATGCTTAGAGAAAGCACCAGATGCTGTGAAGAAGAGAGCAGAGCCCGGGCACAGACAGCCAGCTCTGAGTGCAGGCAGATATTCTGAGTGCATAGCCAGTGAAAGTATCTCTGGAAAAGTGACTTTTGAACAAAGATGTAATCTGATGAGGGAGTGAACCAGGCAGGATCTGGGTGACAGTATCCCTGGGGAAGCAGCAAGTGCAAAGACCCTGGAGTTGGCCCTTGCTTGAGCCATCTAGCAACAAAAGCAAGTAGGGTGTGGCTGGGATGAGCATACTCCATTCCCCTTCAGTTATCACAGTGTTCCTTGTTCCTGGGTCCAGCTCCACTAGTGGCCACACTCATGACAACGTGAGGTCATACATTCATGTATTTGTATGTATTGTGTATCTTTTCCGCAATATTGCTCAAATGAGAGGCCATGATCACTTTATTCAACACAACATGTGGGCACATAGTAAAGCGCTTGACTGGTATGTAGGAGCCATAGATTCAGTCCCAACATGGAAAACAGAATTAGCAGCAGAAAGTCCATTCCTTACCCTTTCCTCTGCACCCTAGAGCCCCCGTGGTTTGCTCTCTAATGCTCAGGGCCATATCTGATGGTTATCTCCACAAGACAGAAAGAGGCACACACTCCTCTAACCAACCGGCAACACTGTGGAATCCGGTAATACTGTGTCTGTGTCTGTGCCTGTGCCTGTGCCTGTGCCTGTGCCTGTGCCTGTGCCTGTGCCTGTGCCAAGGTTTGTGTTTCCTACACTTTGTTTCCTTCTTTTCCGTCCTGGGTCCAGTGTGCCAGTCCCATTATATTCCCTCCAGCTCCCCTGGCTACTAAGACATGTCTCCAGGTTTGGGGTGGCTCAATGGTAAAGTGTTTTCTGTGGAAACCTGAGGACCCAAGTGCCATCTCTAACACTCACACAAAAGGGGCAGTGTTGCCTCCTGTAACCCCAGGTGAAGGGGCTAGAGAGATGACTCAGCCGTCAAGAGTGCTTGCTGCTCTTCCAAAGGCCCCGGGTTCAGCTCCCGGCATCCACATCAGGAGGCTCATCCCTGTAACTCAGATCCAGGGGATCTGGCCTCTGTGGGTATCTACACATGCATGTTGTATATTCGAGCTAGCACAAATAAATAAATAAATAAATAAATAAATAAATAAATAAATAAATAAATAAATAAAAATATATAAATAAATAAAAATAAAAAATCCAAAACTAAAGTAAAAAGTGGTGTAGAGAATACAGCAAACATTGATCTCAGTTCTCTACCCATGCCCAGATAGATAATCATATCCCTCTACGCACATGCATATATGCATACACCACACTCATATGCATACTTGCATGTATACACACAGTCTTACTCTGAAATAATTGCAATTTTACAGAAAAGCTGTAAACGTGGTTTAAAAGAATTTCTGCATATTGTTAACTTAGAATTCCCAAATAGCATCATCACTCTGCCCGATATATAGCTATAAATAGTCGTGGTGGTGCGTCCATGGCATCCCACTTCCCAGGAGACCAAGGCAGTCAAAACTACTCAGTAAGAAACATCAACACAGATGTAAGGGACAGACACATGGATATAACACATGTGTGGCTAGAGACAGGCACATAACTGGGTGTTAGGCATACTAGTCCATAAACCCTTTGGGATGGGGTAGAGATGAGATGACCCATTGATCCTAAACACCCTTTATCTCCTAATAACCAGGGCATTCTCCCACAAAACCACCTTACAAATACCCAAATCAAGCAATTAGATAGTATCTCACTCCTGTCTAACTCCCAGATTTTATTCAGATTTAGTCGTTTATCTCACACTGTCCTTGGATACTTGGCTATTCTTCAAAACTCTAAGTAATAAATGATGCTGCCACCTCCTCTCCTGCTCTCCGTGTGCGTTGTCTTTCTGATGCTTAGTGAACAGCACTGTTTTCTTCTCATAAGTCCAGTGCAATGCTGCTTAAATGTGTTTCTAGATATCTCCATTTGTTTTTGCTACTATTGTTGGGAATAGCATCTGTTAATCTTTTATATTGTACCTTGCTGAATTCTTATGTGAGCCCAAAACATGTTTTATCCAGTTTTCTGTGTAGACAGCCATGTTATCTGCAAATAATGGCTGTTGGATCTCTTCCTTTATAAAATTTTAACTCCTTTCGTTATTTTGTTTTCCTGGCCACAAAATCCAGGACATGAATCATTCCAATTAATATTTCTAAACTGTTAATTTGAAGTAAGTATCAATTCACAGGAAGTTGCACAGAAACCATACTGGATCATCCTGCAAACGCTTCAGCTGACTCTGGACTCTGTGTCTTCCCTAACTGTGGAACAGTAGTGAAATCAGGAGGATGGGACTGGTCTAATAAAGATTTCACTGCTATCCACTCCCTGTCTCTCTATCTCTCTGCCTCTGTCTCTCTTTTTCTCTGTATGTGTACCAACTTCTGAAAAAAAAATCCATGTGTCACTTCGTGTGCTAATGGCATAATCCATTTACTTTTTTAAAAAATGAATAAATGGGAAACCGAAATTAAACCTTGGGTCATTACAAAGATAAATCAAACACTTTGTAAAAGCATCCAAATTTTGAAATGTCTTGAATCCAATGCGTGCAGTCTTTTGCTAAGTGAATCCTGCTGAAATTAATGATGCCAGGAAACTCATTCAGCTACAGTCTAAAAGAAAAAGTAATAATGCAATCTTTTCAATATCACAGATTAATGTGTAGGATTGGGTCAATTTTACTGAGCCCAGCCTTAAGTAATGGAAAGAGAGACACGAGGGACAATGGTACCTGCTTGGCATCAAATCAGGGATTGTCTCCCTTCTTCTTCCCCATCAGCCCACCTCTCCTTCTTGTCTCTCTATGTCCATCCCCACTATAAGGCATGGTAGAGAAAAGCTAAGAGAATCCCAATAATGGCAATAACTTAGCCAAGAATAATGTTAATGTTGGTTTTCTAGCTGTGAAAAATGCAGTAACAGTGAAGCGTGTGTGAACGACACTAGAACAGGGTGTGGCATGCGTGAGCACAGTTCTTGTCGTCTTAGTCAACTGCAACCATCACCTAGACACCACCTTAAATCGTGTGAGAATAGAATATCAGTTGAGGAACTGCCCAGACCATATGGGCCCGTGGGCATGTGTGATGGTCTTGGCTGCCCTGGAGCTGGAGTTACAGGTGATTGTGAGCCACCTGTCTTGGGTGCTGAGAACTGAACGCCTGTTGGCTGGAACAGTAACTAGTGATGAACCATCTCTGCAGCCCTCAACTGAGATTCTGGTCTCTTCTCTCTTTCTGCCTCTCTCTACTCCCTTATTAATTTTTTCTTTCTTCCTTCCCTTCTTCTTTCCTTTCTCTCTTTCCTTTATTTTGCCCTCTTTCTCCCACCCTCTGTTTTAAGATGGAGTTAAATTTCCAAATTCCCTAGTTAGTTTCCCATCCTCCTGATGGGGATGACTTTCCACTCGCTTGTTTGGGATATATTTGCAATCAGGCAACCCCTCTTAGAGTGCCCAAAAGAGAAAGATGTGACCTAATGTTTTCTGATGGGAAACTAAGAAAGTCAGCTGCAAAGAAAGCAGAAGGACCCCAAAGCCAGGAAGCCAGAGATCTCAGAAGCTCATCTGTCCCTAGGATCTACCACCAATATTAGTGGGTATCCCCTGGAATGCTGTCTACTCATGCCTATTGCGTAACTCTGATCAGTCACCACCCCTCCAGTGGGTGATTTTCTCTACAATAAATTAGCCAAAGTTGGGTTCTGGGAATGCCAGGGGCCAGGTTAAGAAAAGAAACGCAGAGTGTGCTGGGATGGGGAATAGGGGAGGGTTGGAACTAGAATATAAGCCCCAACCTAACTGGGAATCAGGTTCGCCTTAAGACAACAATGGACACCTAATGTGGCCAGTGTTCCATTTTTCCCCTTGTCATTTTGTTTGTCTGAAATTTGAAAGTCAAATCTCATTATTCTCAAATAGCAATTGATTCCATCTAAGATGAAAGCAGCAGTAACAATAAAATTAACCAAACAAAACCAAACATATAGCACTATATAATATCTGAGGATGGCGGATCAAACCTGGTGTTAGCCAGGAGTATAGGTAGCTCATAAGTCACAATTTCAGATCTCTGTATTCAGTGATATCTCAGGGACTCCCCAAGTTCTGAGATGTTCTCTTCAAACAGTATAGCACAGAGCATATGAGGGTCACGCTTTGTCCTCTCCTCCTTTCTGGTTGTACAGTCTTGGACAAAATCCTCTCAGGGACTCAGGCCCCCTCTCCCCTAATGTTCCACACTGCAAGGATTTCCATGGAAATATATGCATAAAACACAACCCTGGGGACCTACAACAATGCAGTCATTATGACTCTGCCTTCACCAAGGTATGTTAATGGCATGCTTTGTCCATAAATCCAAATAACCCAAAGCTAACAAGTCATTGGCCAGCCTTCTGGTTGCTCATTCTGCTGGAGGAATGTTGTCCAGGACAGAGTAGGCACAGGGAGATTTTCCAACAGCTACATCAGGACAAGTGCAGCCGCTGAGTTGAATCACTGGAGATACAGAGGATGTGAGCGTGTGTGGCTAGAAAATGGAACTAATATCTACCACCATAGTTGGGTCACATTCAACTCAACATTTTGTCTTGCAAGTTTAAGTACACAAAAATGTGCTGTAGATATACATAATTGAGTTTTATTTAGCTATAAAGAGCAAAATCATGCCACTTGCAGGAAAATGCCTGGAATTGACATCATCATGTTCAAGCCAAGTCAGCCAGGCTCAGAAAGAGAAGAATCATGTTATCTCGCATGCAGCCTACATTCATATGCATGTGTGTCTCTATGTGCATATACACAATGTACTACTACATCCATGGCGTCAAAGTAGATGGGAGATTATTTGGGAAGAGAGGGGAAGAGACAAAGCATAGACAGTAGAAAGGAGAGGTCAATATGGAATAAGTACGAGCTAAGTACGTGATAGACAGGTGTAAAGATGCTAAAACGAGGCAAGTCATGTTGTGCAATGAATATATTCAAATAATTTTGAATTTTTATTTTAAAAACATATAACTTTTTTTCTTTGTAAATAATTATAGATGTTTACAATGGCTTTAGGCATCCCATAGACCCTTCCCGTATACACTCACTCACCTAGTTTCCCTGTTGTCAACATCACACGTGACCTTGGGAATCACAATTGGAAAACCAGTGATTTTGGTCCAGAATTATCAGTTCATTGCTATGCTTCCTTGTTATTTTTCTTCTAGCATCACTTCTCTGTTCTGGGGTCCACTTAAAGGCACCCCACTTCACTAAGCTGTGGCATATCTCATCTCCCTCTGATCGTTCTTGGGTGGCTTGTCAGTTTCATCAGACTTAGGGGAAACACCCACCAGCGCTCTTCAGAGCACTGTGGATCTGAATTCACTGGAGCATTCCTCATGGTTGGAGGGTGCTGGGTTTGAGGGAACAGCACTGAGAAGGTGGGGTGTCCCCTGTCACATCATATCATACATGTGGTGACCATACAGTACACTGGACATGTTAACATCCAGCACAGAGTTCAGGTGGTCTGCCAGGCTCTTCTCTACAGAGTCAGTGTTTCTCCCCTCCACCAGGCTCTTGTCGACAGAGTTAGCATTCACCCCTGCCTGCACTTCATTTTTTGGAAAAAAACTGTCAAGTGCAGTCTGCCATGGGCATCTCCTAAAACAGCCGCAAATGAATTCTTCTATTCCTGTATGGTACCCTTTTCCATTTTACAGCAGTGGGAATGGAGGTGAAAGGGGTTCTGAACCCCAGGTAGCTAAGTTTATAGACAACACCTCAGGATCACACCACATGCCTCTCTACCTCCAGGGCCCTTCCCCATGCACAGAATGGCACCAGCACTCTCCCCACACCCTTTCCGGCTTCCATTTCCTCCTTGGAAAGCCACTGAGTCTTTAGTGAAATTATCTTTGCCATCTCACCAGATACAAAATAGTTGTTTTCTTTTCTTTTCTTTCTTTCTTCAAGGGCATAAATTAAGCTCCTGGCTCCGAGGAACATCCTGCCACCTCTTTCTCAGAATCACTATGCCCTTGTGTTCCCCAAGTCTGAGTAAGGAATGACTCACTGACTTTCCAAGAATTCTGAGATCTAGTGGGGGTAACAGCCGTAATTGCCCCTTTATGACTAACACGATGACAGGTGAACTCACATGGGCCCCAGTATCCCTAGAAAGTAACTATGGAAATAAATGTTTCTGCTACGTGAAACCTCAGGGAGACGGCAATGCTTCCCTAGCCTCTGCTCTTTTAACTGGGGCAGATGTACAGCTTATAAACCCTCAAAATATTTCACAGTTGGGTACTCTTGACTGTAAGGGTCAAAAAACATCCAAGGTAAGTTGATTCAAAGAGAAAAGAAAAAGGAGAAGGCACCATTCATGTCACATAGACAAGCCACTTCTAATTGTTTCAGACCTGGCTGGGTTTTTCCCTCCCATCTTTGTGTTCAGTTCTTCAGTACTGGCTTCAGCCTTGGGTTTTCTCTAAGCTGTCAGGGAACTCTGTTGTTCTTGGCTACAGTCTTATCAAAACAATACTAGCAGAAAAAGAAATGGCACTTTCTGTGCTGATTGTTTCAGAAGAATCCAATATCAACTCTGAGTGCAGGAAACATAGTCACAGAGTGCACCAGCAGCCTTCTGTCACAAAGGTATTGGGCTACAGCATTGCAGTAAAAATACATACATTCATCATGTAGCTGGCCAGCTGAGGGTCAGCCAGTTGCTCTGCCAGTCTTAATGGGGTGGCATTGGTTTATCTGGAACAGGATTAGCTAGAAGTTGAGGCAATGACAGTGTACCAGGTCTGCTTACATCTCTCCTCCTCCAATACCTAGCCTAAGAAGGTTGTCAATAGTGATGGCAGAGGTTCAAGAGCTACAGGGGTACCAGCCTTGGTAGGAAAAAAAAGATTCCCATCATTTTCACTGTGTCTGACTAATAACCATGGTCCGGGATACAGAAATATACTCCCCACTTCAAGTAGAGAAACACTTTGAACTGCATGAAAGAACAGGGAAGAAGTGGCAGCTCAGGAGAGATCCACTGCCCTCTGTGACATGGGATGGGTCAGATAAGGGACATGTGACCACATCTGAAGGCATACAGGAACTGACTTCTTCCAGAAATGAACACAGTGGGGCTTTTTCCCCAGGGAAATTCTGCAGTGAAGTCAAAAGGACACTGCAATGTCTCAGCCTGCCTTATAGATAGGCACAGAGGCAGCCTAGAGCCTCGACGTTCAAGGTCACAGTAAAACATCTCTTCTGACACACACACTCTCTCTCTCACTCTCTGATGAGAATAGTTCAATTCCAACTGCTTTAGTTTTGAGAATTTTTACTCTATTTTCACTTTGCCCTGCTTGTGGAAACTTTATTGCTTGGCACTTGGGTGTCATTTCATTTTGTCAGTTTCCCCCTAATTCTTAGCTAAATTTCTTGCACACGTTACAAATTGTTTCTCTTTTTAAAAAATAAGGATATTTTATCATTAAAAAGATATTTTTTTCATCATTGTGAGCTCATTCATATAAAGCTGTCTTCATTTTAAGTAGGAAATAATGGTTTTAAACAGGAAATAATAATAGAGAATCTCCATAGTTCAGACTCTGCAACTAGGAACAAAGGTGGTTCAGGTGACATTGTCTTGGTGGATTTTGTGCCTGGTGATTTGAAAACACTTGGTAAGGGCATGCCTCATCACTGAATGACCAGGCTTCCTTGCCACAGCCCTTCAAATCAATCTTCTCGGACAGGCAGTAGCTTCCAGGAGCTCACGAAAGCTCCTGAAGAGGCAGCTTGAGCACATTCCTATTCCTGGTTGCCTTCAGATGGGAGCTGATATTGAAGGTTTTGGCAGCATCTAATCTGTGCAATAAATCCTCCTTAGAGCTGAAATCTTCTCTCTTGCAGAAGGCTGAAGTTTCCCAAGTGGCCTGTGGTATGGCTGCTGGGGTGTGGAGGAACAGAACACAGCATCAGGAACTAAGGTCTCTCTTCCAAGACCAGATAATTGACCAGGACCTGAATATGATCAGAAATGCTTTCCAACGAAGCAGGCATGCTCTGGCAAAGACACAGCCCAGGACTAATTTAATAATCACAGCACTCAGAACACTGAATGAGGATTGGGAGTTCCAGACCAGCCTGGATGACTAAGAAAATCTGGTCCCAAACAAAGGCATCTTTTCAACTTCGCTGAGGACGTTTACTTGAACCTCAGGCCAGTGAGAAATTATGGGTGAGTGTGAATTTCTTAACTGGACTTGAGACATGGCCTGCTACACAGTTTCGAGGGATCCCTTTAGCATTAGTGTATTGTATAACTGAGAGCCAGGTTTAACTGTGTAGGAGGAGGGCCCACTTGTGGCCTTCCCAGAAAACAGGACAACTGTAGTCTCTAAGAAGCTGTAATATAAACATGTGGGTTTCTTTGGAGCGGTTCTTCATGAGAGAAAGAAGATGCAGAGGAAGAGGACTCACCTGCTGCCTCCAACTGCCAGCTGGCACCTGCAAACACCTCCTGGTGAGCAGAAGGGATTCATATATATGTCTCTAGTGCACATGTCCAGTGGTGAGCGGGAGTGATTCATATATATGTCTCTACTGCACATGTCCAGTGGTGAGCAGAAGGGATTCATATATATGTTTCTACTGCACATGTCCAGTGGTGAGCGGGAGTGATTCATATATATATGTCTCTAGTGCACATGTCCAGTGGCAAGTGGGAGTGATTCATATATATGTCTCTACTGCGCATGTCCAGTGGCAAGTGGGAGGGATTCATATATATGTCTCTACTGCACATATCCAATGGTGAGCAGAAGGGATTCATATATATGTTTCTACTGCGCATGTCCAGTGGCGAGGGGGAGGGATTCATTCATATATATATATATATATGTATGTATATATGTATATATATATGTATGTATATATGTATATATATATATGTCTCTACTGCGCATGTCCAGGAGTTCCGAGGGGTAATTTAAGAGAAGCCCTGTCTTCACACCCCTGGAGATGTCCAACCTTTATACAGCTCCCCCTATCCATCTAGACATTCTAGTGCACTGAAAAACTCAGATGTTGAAGCCAGATTCTCAGAGTCGATTTCCATCCTTGTTGCTTCTGCAGGCAAAGCTGTTTCATCTCTCTGTGCTTCGGTTTCTCCGCAAACAGAATGGATTTATAATCATAGGAATAACCTTGATGGGGTGATGCAGGGTGAAATGACTTAAGGCAATTGTAGTATGACTGTTCCTTCCAGGTTAAAAAAGGTCATCACTGTCTTGAAGCAGAGAAGCTTTGAGGACCACAGGGGACCTTTACAAGATCAGGCCAGTTAACACCCCTTTGTGGAGAGAGAAGCTTCCAAAACTCAGGAGGCATCTATCCCTCTCCCCAAGATGATACAAAAAATGAACAGTTGACGGGGATGAGACTTCTCAGGGGTGTCTGTGAGTCACCTATACCCCTGTATGTGGCCCCAGCAAGGCCATTGCTTCACTTAGTTGGACTTGGACAGGATTCTGTTCTTGGTCTGTCTCTACCCTCTCCATCTCAGGTGACTAGACATTTATGTCTCTCCAGGAAAAGCCACACAGACCAACAAAGTACAATGCTGAGAACTATGCCAAGCACTTGGTGCTAATTAGCGTTGAAGACTGCCAAACTGAACGCTAAGGGCACTCTGTGTTTGGAAGAGGGAACTAGATAAATGGTGTTGCGGATGGCCTTCAGCAGGGGGTATCTCCATGTTGGCACAGGAGAAAGCACAGCCTCGTCTCTCCAAACAAAAGGGAGATTGATTCCCCCCACCCTCAAAATCCAAACAAGAAATAGGGGTTTTCAGACAGCTTCACATGGCAAAGGCAGGCTGGTTCCCCAACATAATATGTTTTTGGTTATTATACTTCCCACCCTAATAAACAACATGCTTTTGTATTTCTCGCTGCAGAGGGCAGATTCTCACTGTCTGGAAAGGCTGTGTGTGTGTGTGTGTGTGTGTGTGTGTGTGTGTGTGTGTGTGTGTTAGAGCTCCCTGAAAACAGTATCACCAGCATCTCATCAAGGGCTCCCGCCCTGTCTTAAACACTCTCTGGAAGGCCAGGCTGGCATTTTACACATGACTGACTGAGGCCCATGCCTGTTTCTATGTGTTTGGATTTTTGTGAGTAAAATGTGCTCTTGGGTGCTTGTGTGAGTGGCTGAGACAAAATGCATTTTACCTGTTCTTGTAGCTAGGTGTGAGCAAAGATTGAGATGGGCAATGTACACTTGTTGATGAAGAAGTGATGAGTGGCTGGAGGCAGAAGCCGCCCTGGTTCTAGGCACAGTTTACCATATTCTGGGCTTTGGGAAATGTCACAGGGTACAGATACTGCCAAGACTCATCCATACCTATGGATGCTCATGATTTCAGGTAGGACAATCTTTTGGAACCATGGGAAAACAGTAAGCAGGATAAAGGACAAGGAAGCAGGGCAGTTAGTAATGGGCTCTGAGGATTAATCAGGACCAAAAATGTTTCCTCATTAAAGCTGTATCAAACTGAGCAAGTGACACCTCTCTTGACTTCACTGTCCTCACTGAGTTACTGTGACAGTTAAATAATAATTGGACAGACTGTGCAGGTGACACAGTTACAGTTTCAGCAGCCAATGGATAGAATTACCTTACATTTAAACAGAAGGTGACAGTACACGCAGCATGGGAAACCATGGTGGGCTTTGTGGAGGAGGTGGTACTCAAGATGAATCGGAAAGAGAGTTGGGAATGGGGCAGGAAATGGTGGCTTCCCAAGAGAAGGGATAAGCAGGGAAGCAGCTGGCATGGCTCTCTGATTCCAGTCTTCCCCTCCCTGGAGTGTAGGTTGGGGATCCCAGTTCACTTTAGTCAGCCCTGGATCCTAATCCTTTAAACACCCTGCCCCTGCTGAGCCCCAAGAAAGGCCTTATTCCATGCAGGATCCTCCTCCAGAACCCTGCCTTCAAGACATCAAGGACGGAATCTCTGTCCATTGTACTGCCCCACGTGCCTGGCACACACTTTACGCATTGTAATGTGTCAATTGAATACGTGGATATACGACCAAATGAATGAATTCAAAATACTCCTCTTACCTACCAGACACTGGTGTGTCAGGGCTCATTACAGGAGGTCGGGCAGAGGAAGCATTGGTAGATCCAGGGATCCCTGAACCCATGCTTCAACCGATTGACACCTCTCAGATGAGCTTTGCATTTTGGAAGGGCGATCATAAGGTTTTGTTGATAAAAGAGCTCTACTGCTTTGAAAATCTACCTTTGAAAATCACTGCTGTCGTGGGGAAAAGCATAGCTTTGAAATCAGCGAGTCTGGGTGAAATCTTCCGCTTTACTGGATGCTATGCCAAATAATCCCAAGCTGGTCATGGTTGTCGGTAAAACACTGTTCAGAATCTGCTTGCCTCCCAGCTCCCATAGGCTCACTGTAAACAGTCACGTGGATCTTTCTCTAGGTGCCTGGGCTTCTCAGGGTCTTCCTTTTGCTATGTCCTTGCCCCTGTAGATTATTCTCTTTATGAACTTGCCCCTTTCCAGTTCAGCACCTTCTCAGAGGCTGCCAGAGAGACCTCCTTAAAGTAAATTTCCTCCCATGATCTTGGCCCCAAGAAGTTGTGCTTCTCAAATTATGCCCATCATCTATCTCTGTGCACATCTGCATAGGGAAATGTCATGGCTTAGAGCTATGCTGGCTAGTTTAATGTCAACTTGACACACACTAGAGTCACAGGCTTAGAGAGAATCTTAATTAAGAAAGTGTCACCTTAAGATTGGCCTGTAGGCAAGACTGATGTATTTTTTGACTGGCAATTGAAATGGGAGGTTCATTGTGGGTCGTGTTGTCCTTGGGCATGTGGTCCTGGGATTGTTGAAGAAAGCAAATAGGGCAGGCCATGGGGAGCAAACCAGTAAGTAGCAAACTTCACAACCTCTATTTAGGTTCCTGTCTTCAGCTGTCTGTCTTGAGTTCCTGCCCTGACTTCCCTGGATGATAAACCACCAGCTGTAAAGTGAAATAAACCATATTCTCCCCCAAGTTGATTTGGGTCTTGGCGTCTTATCAAAGACTAAAATTAAGACCCTAGCTTGATAGTACTCAAGGGCTCTTGTGCTAAAGGTTTAGATTCCAGCATAGCACTGTCCAGAAGTTTGCTTTGGGAGAAGTGAGTAGGAGAATTCTGATCTCATAGTCCACGAGGGAGTTCATAGTGGACGTTTGGGAAGTAGGACCTAGATGAAGGTACCATGTCATCAAGGCATGTTCTTAGGAATGTGTTCTTCCCCTGGCTTCTCCCAGCTCTGCTTCTTGGCTGCTTCCCACTGTCATGCTCCTCTGCCATGATGTCCCACCTTGTCATAGGCCCAGATGCAACAGACCCAAATGACTGCAAATGGATGAGGCTAAACAAATCTTTCCTCCTTTAAATGGTTTACCTTTAAAATCGTGTTTTGTGTGGCTAGAGAGATGGGTCAGAGTTGAAGTGCGCTGGCTGTTCTTCTAGTGGACCCGTGTTCAGTTTCTAACACCCACATGGGGCAGCCCACAACCACTGTATCTCCAGCTCCAGGAGATCTGACCCTCTCTCCTGACCTTTGTGGGCCCCCACGTAGGAGGCGTATACACTGAGAGAGACACTCACAATTATGTAAATAAAAATTTAAGTTTAAAAGATCATGTATCATAACACATAAAATGATTCACACTTCCAAGGACTGGGTCCTCGGTGATTGACATGCTTCCTGGCGTACAGTAATTTCTCATCAATATTTGCTACGAGAATGAGCACAGTCACACAGCATGCTGATGACCTACCCAAACCTCAAGTTTCCTCAGCTCTAATTTGGAGTGGATGCTGACTACCTCTTAGAAGCGCTGATGACTCACCCAGTGAAATTGTGTGCAATCCCCCTGGTAGTAGGGACCCCCATTGGTGCACTTCTCCTGCCTGCCCGCCTGCCTGCCTGCCCACCCTCCAGTGCTGGCCTCAGCAGCCAGCCAGAGGACCTGCTTGAAACTAAATTACATTCTAGACCCAGAGCCATCCTTCAGCTCTGAGCCTGACAGAAGCCTGCAAGCCTGTCAGCCTTAAGCTGCCACGCATCTGAACACACAAACTGAAAAATTAATGTCCCTGGAAGGCATCGCCTCCTTCCCATAGACACCCCTGACCTTCTCGCCTCTCTGCACAGCGGCAGAATCTGGTGCGCTGGCTTTGCAGACTCAGTGCACCACCACAGGCCTGCAGGGCTGGCAGGAGAGAGGGGAAGCATTCAGGATTCTTTTTTCTTTTTTATATCTGTGGGAAGCAGAAGGCCCTGGTGGTCACACTGAGACCTCGTTAACCCCATGTGCTAAGCCGAGGGAGAATTCAGGAAGAAAATGAGATTGAGGTGGCTTGCATTCATTGTTGGAGTTCTGGTAATCATCCTTGGGGTCCCTGGCTAGTGGCTCCAGACAAGGCCCAGGAAGGATACACAGGCTAAGAGAGATTCCCTGGTATGCTGGCGAGGAAGGGAAAAACATCACTGTTCTAGAATGGCACTCTTACAGTGTCTCGGGGCAACAGGAACATTTGTGACCTTACAGATGGTCGTCAGAAGACAATTCCATAGCAAATCTGTACATGGGACATCAGAGTTTCATGATGGACTTGGATGATGACTTGGACCATCCCAAGAGACCTAGACACTTATCGTGCCTTCCTCTCCTTGTCCCTTGAGACCAGTGTTCTGTATCTAGCTGCCTACAGTATATTGGGGTGCACCAGTGTCCTCAATAGTGTTTCATATATGCATACTTTCATGATGTAACCCAGGCCCGCCCCCCAGAGTCACATTCTAATAGGTCACTCAACTCATACACACATTGGGAGTTAAAAGTCTGCCAAATGCAAGAGAAGGAGCTCCTTACTGTACATGAGTGTGGTCATCAGTTTTTTGTCACTGTATCAAATACTTGACAAAAATCACTATAAAGAAAGGTTCCTGCAGGTTCCAGGCCATGACGATGCAGCCCCACTGGTTTTAGGCCTGTGACAGACATGAGACAGCGCTTCATGGTGGGAACACGTGACAGAGAAAGTCATTCCCCACACTGCAGAGCAGGAAAAGAGAGAAGAACGAGGATCCCAAAATCCTCTTCACTCACCTGCTCCAATGGCCTACAAACCTCCTCCATGACCCTTTGTCTCAGAAGTTCCACCACCTTCCAGTCATGCCAAGCTGGACCAAACCTTCAGTGTATGAGCTTCTGGGGAACATCTCAGATCTGAACGATGGAGTCAATTTGAGTAAGTTGTGGGATGTCAAGATAGCTGCTTTACCATTATTCCCAGGCACATCTGTGTAGTTAGCATTAGAATTGATGGGCAGAATGTAGCAGAAGCTCAGCTTGCCTTGGCAAGGTCCAACACAGGGAAGGCAGAAAGCCCAAACAGAGTAAAAGCTAGAGAGGCTGGGTTTGCCACCTGCCTGACTGCTTGAGCTGGGAGACCCGTCTCCTCCCTTGTCATTCCTGGCTCTCAGGTCTTTAGAGTTAGGCCACAGTGAGTACAAGAGGACCCCTTCTTGAAGCTTCTGGAAAGTAGAAATGAGTCAATGCATTGAATAAATCATTCATCACAGCCCTTGCCATATCCTGAGTTCCAGCTGTGTCAGGCAGCCTTCAAATGGGTAAGGGTTGGGGGAGTGGGGAAGGGGTGTCACTTCAGGAACAATCTACATCCAGGCTTGCAAATTATTCCCTCTCTCTCTCTCTCTCTCTCTCTCTCTCTCTCTCTCTCTCTCTCTCTCTCTCTGTTTTAAGCAGATTCCGTTTGCACTCACGCTATGCCCCTCTCCCCACTGACAGGAGCATGCTGTGGCAGGGTGAGGGGAGCTGAACACACAGAGTTGTGTTGATAGGCACGAGGCCCCTTCCTGCTCTCTAGCTTCAGCGGCTATGACTGGCTAAGGATGCCAGCACTTCAACATTGTTAGCTCTAGTTTTTGTTTCCTTCACTTTAGAAGCAGAAGCAGGGCTTTGGCATCATCTGCAATTGGTCCTGGCAAAGGAGTCCATTTAAAGTCCTCTGCCATGTCTGCCGTGGGATCGGAACCTGTGCAGTTCTCAAGAGCATCCAGGATCTGGGGCTATAAAGAGGACCATGGAAAGGTGAGTGGTTGGCGGGAAGGGCAGAAAGTGTCTGCAGTGCAAGGTCACCAGGACTGTCATTCTTTGAGAAATTCTGCCAGCTTGTAGCCTCTGAATGAATAGCAGAGACACAAGCCGGTTCCCAACAGGACAATGATAAGTGCTCCAACAAGGGAGCATAACTCCCCTTTGATTTCTTTAATCAGGTCAAGAAAGGGGTCAGACCAGAGCCAGTCTCCCTGCAAAGTAAGTTCCAGTCAGTGCCAACTTGGCAACAGTGTCAACTTGAACGCATGTCCACTTGGTATCAAGCCTGACTGTGAGGCTGATTGCTCTCTTTGTGTCTGCCTCTCTTGAGAAGGGGCTATCACTAACATGGGCATATACCTTTGGAAAGTTATAGTAGTCCTGTTTACATGACCTCCTCTTCCGTGGTGATGAAGTGGCCTTTGGAAAGACAGTGTGTCTGTGTGTGTGTGTGGTGTGTGTGTGTGGTGTGCCCATGCATGTGAGCACATTTGTGTGCACGTATGTGGCGTCAGAGATCAGTATTGGATCAGTATTGAGTGTCCTTCTCTATTCCTCTCCTAATATTTTGAGATAGTCCCCCATTGAATCTGGAGCAATGAATTTCACTAGTCTGCCTGGCCAGCAGTCACTGGGATCCTCCTGTCCCCAGTACTGGTTACAGCTTCACACTGCCACACTGGCTTTGTTTTGTTCATGTGAATGATGGGGCTCAGGCTCAGGCTTCATGCTTACATGACAAGCACCTACCAACTGAGTCCCCTCTCCAGTCCTGCAGTGTCACTCCTGGAGGAGATAGAACTTCTAAATATAATTTCCAACACTATAAAAACAGACCCAAACTACATATATACTATGCAAAAGGCATTAATTATATATTAACATATTGGAGAAAGAGATTTTAAAGTATTCTCATATACAAATATATGTTTGTTAGCATATATTTTTACAAGCTGTGTTTAATTTTGATAAAAAAAAATCCTAGGAAAACACCTCTCTTAAGGCTTTGACTATTTCAGTTACCTGTTTTCCCAACACACATCGATCGTTCAAACCAAGGAATCACAGACTCTGAAATTAAAGGTGAACACAGACTGTAGTATCAACAGCCATGCTAGTGGGATCTCCTGGGAAAGAAACAGAGGCAAGGAGTCTCATTTTGCAAACAGGGGTACAGAGGTTAATAAACCATTTAAAAGATTCAACTGATCTCAAAGTTCATCTAGTCCTACCTCTTGTTTGGAACAAAGTTAATTTTAGGGCAGCAATCATGGTATGGACTATCAGTAATTCCCCATGGCAGGTGGGAGATGGCTGCACATGCAGACTGACTTGTGTGATACAATACCAGAAGGCAGCCGTCCACCCATCTACACTGTGTCTAAATCTCCACACGGCACCAAATGCTCTTGGTCTTGTCTGTCCTTCTCTGCAAGGCCCGAGTCTGCCCCCTGCTATCTGTGGAGTGATCTCACACACAAATAGCCCCTTCAGTGTAACTAAGACAACCCAGCATACCCCAGTTTTAGGTCCAGGAAACCCAGGACTCTTTTCATTTCCAGAATGAGAAAAAAAATCATAATAATTGTTGAAAAAGAAACAGCTACTGTCTCAGGAGACAGACTGTGACAAAGAGGAGTAAGAAAAAAAAAAAACAGCAGCCAGAGAAGAGGGGAGGAGAGGTCAAAAATGAAAGAAGGAGAAGAACAGAAAGCGAAGAAAGACGCAAAACAAACAGAGTTGGAGAGAAGAGATCAAGGGGGGAAACTCAGGGGAGACAGAAGGAAAACAAAGGAAAAAGCAGAGAGATGGCTCAAAGAATCAGAGCAGAGAGGGAAAACAGAGGGAGGCAAAGAGCAAAAGAGAAGAGGGGGAAAGGCAAGCTATTCCCTGCACGCATAGATGTGCGTGTGTGCACACCCTCTGGTGGCTGGGTCTGTTTGTAATGTGCTTCCCTGCAAGGGTCCGGGGAGCAGACATCCTCACGGCACTGCCATCACACCTAGAACAGTCAGGGCCAAGGCGATGACTGTCAGACAGCTGCTCTGGAAAAAAGTTAGTTCCCAAGGAAAATTGATTTTATGTGTTTGTTCTGACCTTGAGTTTTCCCATTGCAATGCCTGAGAAGCAGCGGCAGAGATACAAGGAGATACAAACATAGCAGAGTGACAGTGGAAAGCAGCTGTGAGCAGGAAATGGCACTGGCCTTGAGCAGAAGGTGGACCTGTGCACCTACACAGGCTGTGGGACACCTAGGGTGGTGAAGGCATGTCCCAAATTAGGATAACTGACCAGACAATAGGGAAAGCACAAGAACGGGTATAGAGAAGGCAGAAGAGAAATAAGCAAAGCAACATGTCCCACAGAAAGCAGTGGTCAGAGGAAGATGGGTAATAATAGTCCGCTTTCTTCATTATCACTGTCACCATTATCGTCACCATCAATCACCTCTGTTATCACCACCACCATTATTGCCACTATCCACATAATTACCATCTCCATTACTGTCATCAACACGTCATCATCATTCCCCCACCTTAGCCTTAATTCTGGATATCACACTCACTGAGTATTTTATATCATTTAATTACCACATGAGGCTATAGCATCCATAGATGCTGCTATAAGGAAACCAGAGCTTGGGAAGATTCCCTGAAAACACAAAGTTAGTCTATAATATGGGACTTGAAACTAGATCTTTCTAATGTGTACTTCCATCCTTGCAACAGTTTCCCCTTGATTCCCTAAGGTCCCCCAAATACCAAAGCCTCTAGGTAGTAGAACCTGGCTTAGATATTGTATCATCCAAGGCTGCCTGTGTAGGGGAAGGTAGGTCAGTCCAAAGAAAATTTTCAAATGCTCCCAGGAAAGAAGAGAGCAGTAGTTTAGGGTCGTCTCTTCATTATTGGAAGATTCTAGATAGTGGTCTTGGAACAGGCATGAAAGCAGGGTTGGAGTGTGCAAGGAGAGGGCTTTTCCTATCAGTTTTCAAGGAAGAGATATGAATAAGAGCCAAACAGAAAAGAGTCACTATTGCAATCATGGAGCCGGAGTCATGGCTAAAAGTTGAAAGAACACTTGGCTCAATGCATGCCAGAGATCTAAGGTGCTGGTCAGGCAGCTCTATGGTAGCAAGACTCCATCTAGTGGCCTGTCTCCTAATGGGAGCCCCTGATCTGATCAGAAAGGCTTGGGGACTGGGATTGGCCATGCCTATAGAAAAAGGGGAGGGAATTAGAGCTGGACAAGATTGGAGAAGATAAGGCTTTGAAGACAGAGACAGTCAGTCCTGTCTTCATAATACCAAAACCTCTATAGACATAACTCGCTGACAGAGGAACAATTATATCTAAATAAACTACTATATTCAAACACCATAAGAAATATATGAGATGGTCTTCCAGGGAACTGGAATTCATAAGGAATGAGTCTGTAGAAGAGAGAGGAGAAGAAGGTAGGCCAGGCAGCCATTGTGCTCTAGGAGCTGTGAAAAGATGCTTCCCCTTCAGGAAAAGCTGGGAGTAGATGGAACTCAGCTAGAGGAGGGGTTAGAGGATAAAGAGAGGCAGAATCTAGAGATACAGGCTGGTCACTTCGTTACCTACTTTCGTCATAGCTGTGAACAATTCATAGAAGAACAACTTAATGAACAGAAGATTAATTTTGCTTGTAGTATTAGATGTTTCAGTTCATTGTCACTAATCACATCCCAACAGGCATGAAACAGAGGTGAACTGCAACAAGAAGCAATCAGGGCAAGATTATAGATCCCAAGGACATATACCCAATAACCTGCTTCCTCCAACCAGGCCCTAACTTCTAAAGGGCTACCATCTCCTTATTATCTATTCAAAATCTGAATGCATCAAGGAACTAAACTGTTAATGAAGTCAGAGACCTCATAAGCTTATCACCTCTGGAGGCACCCTTAAAGACACATGAAGACATTTACTAAAGTTTTAGGTATCAATCCAAGTTATCCACCAAGATGAACTATTGTAGGTATAGGTTGTGAAATGCTCCTTTTAACACCCATGAAACCTCCAGACTTTGCTTCCCATTCTAACAAACTCCACCCTATACCCAGAAAGGCCCTTGGAAGGCATCATTCTAGAAGTGTACATAGCATATTTACCCTCTGGTCACCAGAGCAATGGTCACATTATTCACCCCAAGAGATACTGCTCACATTTGAAGGACAAGGGCTTAACAGTCTCCCAGAGTCACCTCTTTGTCTTATGATCCAGATTTCCAACTCTCTCTCCCTATTAATGACTTTCTAATGTCTTTGAATAGTCTACATTCATATCATGTCTAATTTCAAATAGAGCCTGGACCTGAAAACAATTCATGAGAAGTAGGGTACATACCTGCAATAGAGAAGTTATTGGAAAAAGATTTTGAAAATCTTCTCCATTTATTAATACACCCATGGAGTAAGAGGTGGGTTATCTAAGACCCTGAAGGACAAGGGATGAACAGACCTCCCCTTTCACAGCAGTGAAACAGAGAAGCTACTCGGAAGACCTATAAGAGACCCCAGAACATTCTCATAATATACAAGGACAAGAAACAGTAAGAATTCTTAAACATGGCAAATGCAAATGCATTCTCTCAGATAACCTCAAGGACATTTGAAAGAACGTGAAAAGGATGAGTGAAATAAGATATTAACAATGCATTTATACTGTGATCTGTGTGGACTTGTGAGTTGAAGCATTAGATCTAACCCCAAAGAACTACCCAAGCTGGGCATAAATGCATAGTGAGTCTGAGTGGTGTGCTGTCCAGTGCTTAGGGGGAAAAAAAACAACAAGCAAAGGTATTGGTGAAAATGTAGAACAAATCTTTACAAATGGCTGCTCTACTGAAAACTGGTTACAGCAATGGCCTGGGAATAGAGGGGTAGAGAAACGTGCCTGTGGATTGGCCTGGAACACAGAGAGCTAGATAAATGTTGGGTCAGTTGTGTTGATAAAGACAACAGTAGATGGAGGAATTCTTGATTTCTCTCAGCAATCTAGATAGCTCAATCTCTTGTATGAAATGAGTTCCCTACAGACAGTTGTCTGGGCTCCACCATCCAAGACTTCTGAGTGAAAAGAAACTGATTGTGTCCTTATGCTTTTATTTCTATAGATGAGAAATGTGGCTTTTGAATTAATTTTAAACAGTGCTGCTCTATCAGTGAGTTATTAGAACCTCCAACAGTCTAGTTTTTCTGTTCTTTTGGGTACCCACCTCCAGGCTTTAGGAGGCTCTTGTAGACACGTCTCTGGCCCTGACCTGGACCTCCTAACATGTATCCTCCACTGATAGATTGTACATAGCGTCTCTCTAAGGCCATCCCAGAGCTTCTCCATTTCTCTCCCTGGAGTTTGCTTTCTTTTTAAATGTCTTTATTTCTTCCTGTTTGCTCCTCAGTGAGAAATTCATATTCAATTATCCTGTGATTTTCATTAAGAGGCCAAGACTGAAAGGCCTATGACTAAGGGTTACATTTGGACAAAGACTATTGTGAGCTTTGCACTCTAGTGAAAATAAAACAAAAATTAACAAGTAAATAAAGCTCCTATGAAGGTCTCTGCAAAAATAATATGCACTCAAAAGTGGTACTAGGAATAAGGCTATGTTACTAATGGAGAGATGTGTCTTTAGGGGGGAAGGGATTAATTAACTGTAGACAGAACATTTGGGAGTCTGAAGGATAAAAATGCTTCAGAAGTAGAAGGGTGGCTGAGAAGATGTCCCGAAGTTGGTTGTATCAGTAACCTGTCTTTTAGCCCCTAAAGATAAAGAAATACCCTTGTTCTAAAGTCATAAAACTAAAGTCAGTGCAAAGCTGAAGCAATGTGGCCTTGATACCTTTGGGGACAATATCCCACTGGGTACATGACTCAGTGACAGTATTGTGTAACAATTTTCTTGTTTATGGAAATAAATGGTATAACTACTGTGATTTTTTAGCTAACAGACCTCAGCCAGCTATGCTAATAACTAGGCTTATTCTCCAAATCCAGACAATAAAAGAATCTGCCCAGTAGGGGGAGAACAAAAGCATCTCTCTATTTCCTATGCTCCTTTGTCTCCACCAAACCAGTCAAGCCATTCTTTAAAAAAGAGTCATGACCATTAAGCTGGGCACTTGAAATAAACAAACATATGACTGGAAGTCAGCATGGACCCATAATTTCTGTCCTAGTAAAACAAAGCAAAGGATCAAAACAGGTCTGCTCACACTGCTAAGATGGCTGACCATGTGGTCAAGCTCTGCTAGATGGGCTCAGCCCGGTGTCTGGGGTTACAGACTTGACGTTTATTCTCTCAGCAAAGTGTATAAGAGAACTTTGTACTGTTCACACAGTCAAGGAACCCACTGTCGTGCAGAAACAGCATAAGGAGTTGCTGGATATTGCCAATGGCAAAGGAAGAGGTCGAATCAAGCCTGTTGACTGGCCTTTGACTTATGATTCCAATTTTTCCATAATACAAAAGAACCCAACTGTGGTTTGGCTGTGATGAGAACAAGCCCAGCATGGAAGGGCTCTGAGGAAGCCCACAAAGAGGCTGAGCAATCTTTCCACTGGTAACTCATTTGGTGTAAGCTGAAGTCTTAGCAAAATTTCCCATTGTCCTCAACACCTCATCAGGCAAAAAAAGAAATTTCCAAATGGAATGTAATTAAAATTCTCAGACCTATTTTAAGGAAATCTTCTCCAAGGCTGGAATCATGACACACTAAATGAGACTCTCTGGGTGCCAGGATTTGTTATTGGAAATGCAGGATAAACTTGAGGGCATCCCGCTGTTGCAGGAACCCCCAGACATTAATTTTAGTCACAGTTGGCTGCACCACATCAACCTATAAACACCTCTCCACTTTCAATTAACATTGCTCTGTCTCCTGTCTCGCTGAATATTATATTTTACTAATTTAAGAGGATTGGTAAAGAGAGTTTTCACACTTCACAGGAAAACATAATGGAATAATTATACCTCTACCTGCAAAAGGCATGAGAATATTACATAAGCAGCCTTCAAGGCTTCCCAGGGATAGTGGATTCCCATGTCTCCTATCCTGCCTTTTGCTTACGTGTACTTTCTTTGCACTGTCTTAAACAGCTCGTTCCCATGCTGTAGTGTGGAATGTTTGAATAACCCATGCTGCAGTGTTTAATGTCTGAATACTATGGAACATTGTTCCCTTGGTATTTTTACTACCATTAAAGGTATGTATTGGTTATGGTATGTGTCAGACACATAGAGTCCTTCCTTGCTGGTCTCTCACTCGGCATCACTTTCAACAGGAGATGCGGTTACCGGTACGTGGTAAGATGATTCTGTCCTCAGAGCCACAAGGGGTCAATGGGCAGAGGGAGAGGCAAGACATGAAGGTAGGGGCAGAGCTCAAACAAACCAGTCTCATCTCCAGAGAGAAAGCCCATGTGCCAATGGGTTAGATTTACATGTGACTTGAGATGTGAAGGATGAGGAAAGCAGAAAGAGGTCAGATTTCAAGGTGAGGCTTAATGCACAGAGTCATATCCATAGCAGCAGTGCTGAGGGTGTGTGTGTGTGGGTGTGTGTGGGTGTGTGTGTGGGTGCGTATGTGTAACAGCACATTTGAGGGGGTGCTATTTTGGCTCATGGTCCCAGGTTCTTTGTGCCTGGGGCCATGGTGCTGTGGGGCAATGAACAACATGCTATGTGGAAACCAGAGAAGGAGAAGGGCTTTGTTAGCAGGCCTCTTATTTCCCATTTTATCCCACCTGCGCCCCTAACCTACTTGATCCTCTCTGGAAATGCATCAGACTTCTGTGCTTTACTACCCCTAGGTGCCTCGCAATCCAACCAGAAAGACAAGCAGGGTTAACCATCTTATGCTCGAAGGTTCAGGCAGAGTTGATTGGTTTAGGATCTCCCTGGCACCTAGCAGAATTCAGGAAATGGGATCACAGCAGCCTTGAGCAATTTGCATGGAATGAAGTAAAATGTTAAAATGGGGTTCCCTTGTTCTGTGTTTCACTGGGTTCCTAAGCATTGCGGTTGTATCCTCAATATAAAAGTCAGATGAGGGGGTGAGTTTCTGGCCCTGCGGCGCCAGCCTGGGACGGGGAGCTCAGAGGTTCCTTGGCCCCCCAGCCTTCTTGGGCAGAACCCTCCCCACTTCGGCCCCACCGCCCTCTTTAGGCACATAACATCAACCAGC
>NC_022015.1:17669412-17677064 GCF_000317375.1 Microtus ochrogaster
GGAGGGGGGAAGGGTGGGAGGAGGGGGAGGGAAATGGGAGGCTGGGAGGAAGGAGAAACTTGTTTTTTTTTCCTTTTCTCAATAAAAAAAAAGTCAGATGAACGCAAGGGAAGCACACAGAGAAGTAAGATCCCATGAAGTTATGGATCTAAGGAGTAGGTGGTCTCCACCCATTCTGATGTGTGCAGGGTGTGCTGATGGTGTGTAGGGAGTGTAGGGAGGGTGTGCATAGGGTGTACAGAGAGTGTGCAGAGGGTGTACAGAGGGTTGCAGAGGGTGTACAGAGGGTGTGCAGAGGGTTGTAGAGGGTGTGCTGCTTGTGGGCCAAGGGTCTGTTGAGGGTGTTCTGAGGGTGTGATGAGCTGAGGATCTTCTCATGGTATGCAGCGAGTGCCGAGAACATGTGCAGGCATAATGGCTCTGCCCACTGAGGAAGTGATACCTGCCTGGGTCATACTTCATCATACATCAAGGATAACACGACCAGAAGAGCTCATTTTGGCCTATAAAGGAATTGTTCGTTGCTCAGGGTCAGAACCACTGAAAAATAAAATAGAGCTAAGAATTGATTTCCTAATACAGAAAAGAATGTTGATATAATTACTGTTGAAATACAAAGATAAGGCTGTGCAATCAAAGCATTTGGAATCAGGTGTTAGGTGAGCAGTCAGAGCAAAGAGAAACCTGTGTTGAGATAATTAATGTAGCTGTAGCACAGAACCTAAGAGAACTACATGGAAAAAGAATCACATATTCTTCTAAATACATTAGAAGAAAAATTTCTACAGTCAGAGAGAACGGAGTTCATAGAATAGAAATGAACATTCCATTCCAGGAAGAGCTGATGCAAGCAAACAGCTACAACCCCCTTCTTACACATTACAGGATTTAAAAACAGAGAAATACTTCACTCTATAAGCAACAAAACAAAAGCGGGTAATGCACGAGAGGAGAAGTCAGAGCAATGCAAGATTTTAACATTTTCGCGCAAATACCAAAAGAAAATGGAATAATACAGAGACAGGAGGGAAAAAAATCTAAAATTCTAGAACAGTCTATGGTGTCACTGACTACAACACAGACAATGGTACTCTTAGATTTGTCTGAAATAAAAGTGCGACAGCACAGCTTCCTGGCCAGCTATAGAGGAACATGCCTGTAATCCCAGTCCTTGGAAGACTGAGGTAGGAGGATCATGAGTTCAAGGCTAGCCTCAAAGACACAGAGAGAACTTGTCGCAAAAAAATAAAATCAAACAAAACGTTCCACCAGTTAAAGCAAAGGAGAAACTGGAGAATGCCGAACTCTTTAAGGACAGCCTTGTTAGCACTGGAACTCTACTCAGTTGCTGGGACACCAACAATCCAAGAATAGCTTAAGTTAAATGACAATGATGTTCAAATAAAGACACAATTAACAAATCAAGAGAGCTGGAGACGTCGAGTTAGATGTATGAGTGCTCATGTTTCCCCATCCTTCATTAGGAGACATTAACAGTGCTCAAGATTAAAACAGAATTACAGAAGAAATTAACACCACTTCTGCCAGTGTTTTTATCCTTCACTTTTATAAGGCCCCGATGAGGAACAATACATGCTATAGTAAAAAATTACATCTTAGCAAATTCCTCAGCTCACCTTCAATTGCTTTTGCTTCATTTAAATCAGGAAAATTCAATTGAACAACTTTTATGAAAACATCAAGTGTATAACTACGTTTGTTCTGCTCCCTGTTTCTGTCTGTCTTCCTGTGCGACTCGTGCCTTAGCTGCTTCTCTCGCCACCGTGACAGAACACCTGACAGAAAGAAACTGGAGGCTGAAAAGATTTATGTTTGTTCAGTTTCGGGGGGCTCAGGTCATCGCGGTAGGGTGGCTTGTAGCTACTATTTCTTTTCATAGCAAAAACATGAAGCAGAGCTAGAACAGAGACAGAGGCAGGGGGACCTCCAAAGGTTCACCCTATATGACTTATATGACCTTATATCCACCAGCTAGGCCCAAGTCCCGCATGTTCCACAGTCCCTCCAAACAGCTTCACTGACTCGGGACCAGGAACATAAAACATCAACCTGAACATTCCTACCCTAACCGCAGCAGCACGCCAGAATGCTTTCTAGAGTGGCATGTGACATGGGAATTTTTACATTCTCATATTTTTTAGGTAATTTGGTTAGCCTCCTTCATTTCACTTTTGTGTTATTTGGATGACTTACAATGAACAGGTATTGTTATAAAATGTTCTCCTTATTTTTGAAAAGAAGAATGGAAATGAACACAGCATTGCTACAGAAAGACACTTCCCAAGTAAACAGTGGAAGCAACTCGTCTCCTGAAGCCCACATTCCAGGTCTGAGTTCTGTGTGGATGAGGAGAGCAGACCAGGGCTCTCTGGGGCCAGAAGGAAAGAGGGACACTAACATGTCACAGAAGAAGAAAGTCCTTCCCAAGAAACAGGGAAGGAATTAAAACCAGCAAAGCTCTAATGCACCGAGCATTTCTGTGAGCAGACACTGCCAAGACCTCTGTGTTCTTGCTGAATTATGGCCAAAGTCCTACTCAGTGAATCCTGCTGTTCTTTGCACTATTGTACACAAGGAGAGGGACTGGAAGACTAGTGAGTACCCTGCCAGTGGCCACCCCATCAGTAGCAGAGCTGCTACTCTGATTCCAAATCTGAGGTTTTGACTGCTGCCTAACCTAAGTTCTCAAGTAATCATAGGAGCTGTGCTCAGAGAAGTGGAACCATCTGAAACTCCTGAAGACTCATCACACAGGACTGGTCCTGGCACTTACACTCCAGTAGAATGAAGTCAAGCCTACTCATAAAAATGGAATGAATTCTAGGTATGGCCATGAGGAGCAGTCCAGTTTCTAGTCTCTTCCCTCTGTCAACGCATCCATTCTCAGGGGGACCAGCACCCACCTGTACTGATTGCTGCTGAGGTGCTTCCATAGATAGGGTCTCACTTTAGGTTCTGAGGCTCTGGATGCCCAGAGTTCGGGGTGATTGCCTTCCCCTCTGCAGAAGCCACTACACAAGACAAGTGCCTCTTCTGGTCGGTCCCTGGGGGTGAGCAGTGGTCTGTCACACAAGAGGAATGCCACAAGATTCTTCTGTACACAGTCCCAAGCATCCAGATCAGCAGAGGGCCCTCCTCCCTCTCCAAGGTAGGTGGGTCTTCTGTGAAGATCTCTGTGGTAGGCTTAAAGGGTAGCTTCATAAGAAAGAATGGGAGGAGGAGAGGGAAAGGGGGAACGTGGGAAGGGAGGGAAAGAAAGAAGATAAAGGAGAAAGGGAAGGAATGGAGGAGAGGGAAAGGGAAGAAAAGGAGGAAATGGAGAGAGAGGGAGAGGAAATCAGAGGAAGGGAAGAGGAGGGGAAGGAAGGGGAGGGATGTGGGCAGAGAAGTGGAGAAGGATAAGTCTGTCGAGAACTAATTAACATTCAGTAAAGACAAAATTGGAGGAAGGATCTTTGGAGATGTCATTAAACCAAGGATCTACAAAAAGGATCACATTAGTTTAGGATGGCCCTAAATTCATAGCGTTAATAGAAGATAAGAGAATGCAATAACTAAAGAAATCTGTGAAGGCTGAGTTAGAGGCAGGGATGACCTGACTACAGCCTAATTGAGCAGGGATCCCATTAATCACCAAAGCCAGGGACAGGAGGCATGGGAAGCATTCTCCCTTAGAGACCACAGCCAGAGTTTGTCCTGCCCTTACCTTGACACCTTCCTGAACTAGGAGGAAGCAAACCTCTGTTGATGTAGCTACAACCTGGGGAATAATGTTAGAATCTTCGTGACAACTTAACATATTCTTTATATAGCAAGGCTACTCTCCTAGTGATCCATGCTTGTAAACGTGGCTAAATGTGGGGTATAGCATTACAATATACACGGAAAGCTAACACATTCCCAATGCAGCAAGGCTGCTCGTCTAGTGGTTCATGCTTGCAAACATGCAATGCTCCTCTGAAAATCCTCACCGTGGCCCAGCCAAGTTCAGAGCTCAGCACAACAGCGTAAGTGTGAGGGGAAGGTCACCTGACCCTATGACTGGCTGTGGGGGAAGGTGAAAGGGCACGCTGGACCCAGCCCCGTCACCTGCTCTACCACACAGCAGGAGAAAACCTCCATGTGCAATCACCGGGCCTCTGACAGTTCGGCTTACAACCCTTAGAACTATGTACTCTTTCAGCAAACTGTCGTGAAGATCAAATTAGAGATTAGCGTTCCGAGTTTATAGGCTTCTGCTTTACTGAGTAGGACAAAGAATTCCGGATTTTATAGGAGAGTTGTGTAGAGTGACTGAAATAATTGTATTGGGGAGGAAAGGAGAGAGGGTCTGTGGCAAAGAGAGGGCAGATCCTGTCTGAGACTCCAGCTGCACCACCACATAGCTTCTTCCCCGAGTCTCAGCTCCATGCAGTGGGGAGCATTACTTTTGGTGTAAGGCCATCTCTAAGTTGTGTTCACACTGGAAATGGGCTTTCTCCTTCAGTCTGAGAATGAATTTTCTGTCACTAGAAGCATTTTCCAGGGCCAGGAGTGATGGAACACACCTGTAATCCCGGTACTCAGGAGGCTGAGGCAGGAGTATTACCACAAACTCAAGACCAGTCTGGCATACAGAATGAGTACAAGATCAACCTGGGATACATAGCAAAACTCTGTCCTAAACAATCAAATACACCCATTCACGGATGTAGTTATTGTGACATCACCCCTCTTCCACAGGTGAAGACACGGAGCCATGGGCATGTGAATGGGAGGGCTATGGCTTCAGTCCAGGGGCTGGAGTCTGAGCCCCTAGTCTGTGCTAGGCTTTCCTCCCATCCAGGTACTGCACATTTTGGAATGTCCTGTGAGGGATCTAAAATAGGCAAACCACTGTCCCTGACTCAGGAAAAGTCCCAAGTCAGTGCAGAAGCTGAAGTAGTTCAATATTTACTATGTAGTAGGCAGTGCCCGGGGGCAAACACGTCTGCCCAGGACCATTAAGCTTCTGGAGAAGGTAGTTTGGCTGGAAGGGAAAGGGTCTCCAGGAAGGTGACTTTGAGCTGGGTCAGGTAGGATAGAAGTTTGCCATTTTACTGGGAGGAATAAACAGCCCGGTGTGCTGGAAGTGATGGAACCTCTGGATCTGTATGTTTAGAGAGGTGGTGGGCCAAGGACGGGGGCAGGTCAGAGGTTAAGTCTACGCAGACAGGAAGAGGCTTCAGTAAAAGAGATTATATTTTATGATCCACTACTTACTAACAAACTAGTGACCCTAGATGTCCAAATTTGGCCCATAGACATGTTTTATTTGGTCCGTTAATGTTTAAAATTCTTTTTAATTGTCCACCAACACCTAAAAGCATTATTTTTGCCTGTCCGTCTTTCAATACTCATTTAACAAATATCTTACATCTGACAATGATCTGCCCAAATTTCTCCATGCTTCTTAGGTGATGCTC
Organism: Microtus ochrogaster; assembly: GCF_000317375.1. NCBI lineage: Eukaryota > Metazoa > Chordata > Mammalia > Rodentia > Cricetidae > Microtus > Microtus ochrogaster. The sequence continues at coordinate 17,674,878 of NC_022015.1, forward strand.
TGGGGAGCCGTCCCTTTAGGTCTATCACCTATTCTGTCTTGTCCCATCCCGCCATGCCCATTCTCCACTCTTATTCCATTCAATTCATAGGGTCATCTTGGGGTTGTGAGTGGGTGGAAAATGTAAAAAGGTTGGCATAGGTAAAAGCTAGGTATACAGGAAGGAGAAAGATCAGGAAACAAACTCCAGACAGCGGGAAGGGGGCTGAGATGGGCTTTGCAGGAGGATCAAGGTGGGGTGGGAAACTTCACAAGCCTTATTGCGGTAATGCCGCAGCTTCTTCTTACTCCCAGTAAGCACCCCGCCCTGCGTCGCCTGTGTCCCCAGGTTCTTCACTTATTACGTTGTTTATTATGTGTCACCGCTGACGAGACAATGAACTTTCCGTGACCAGGATACATGTTTGTTTCATGTGCTGCAGTATTCTCAGTTCACAGAATGTTCCTGACAAGCAGGTGTTTGATTCAGAGTTTTAATGGTGTTTTTCTTTATTGGTTAATCACTCTAATTCTATGATCTCAGTGCTTTGACAAGTGACACAGCAGGAAGAGATTTTGGAGCCTACCAGCACAGTCCGAGTCCGACGACCCTCCCACCTTCCCTCCCCTGCCACACCCACATGCACAATTGCTCATGCACAACCCCAGGAACTGTGTCTCTACATCAGCACACTCTTGGAACTGCAGAGACAGTAGCTCTAAGAAAGCAAGCCCTAGGAAGGTCAGTTCATACTGCCACGTTAGAGCAACCCTGACACCTGTACTGGGCCACCCAGAGTCTTGACCTCCTGGTACCTGAGTCCCCGCTGCAAGGAGTCCTCAGACTGGCCAGGCCTATCTCAGCAGTAAGTTTCCTTACTGGTTTTCTGAACAAGTTCCAGGGCTCTCTGAGCCTCCCTTTGATGTTTAATTGCTTAATTATCAGTTTACTCACAAACTTAAAGAGAAGAGAAACAAAAAAAGAGGGGGTAGAATTGGAGCTGCCTGGGGAGCAAGGCTCCCTGCGTCTTGGCAGTACTTCAGAGCAGAGGGAGCTTTTCTCCCAACCTCAGCCCAGTGACCTGTCTCCCTGGGCACCACCTGACCTTCCGGGTTCTCATCCTATCAAGCTTAGTTCTTGAGTGAGAGCTGCAAGAGCAGCTAACCCCAAGAGTCACAGATGTACCTTTTTCCCATCATGAAATCGGAAACTTTTTCTAAGGTCCAAGAAGTATGCCTGGATGTTCAGCCATTCAGTTCTCTGATCCTCTTCCGCACCCCTCCTCCTCCCTCTAAACCATGCACGGTGACTCTTTTGTATATTGACAGACTCATAGCACAGGAATGATCGTGTTCCCACATCCACTGTCTCAGCTAGTTCTCACGGCAAACACTCCGCCTCAGAATCTGGCATCTACTTCTTAAATCTTTCAGGAGACTGCAATGTGATCCCAGAACCAAGATGGAAGATGGAAATTCCAAGCCTTTAGGACTCAGGACATCGAGACCTAATGAACCGATCCTGAGAGCCATGACATGGAGATTTCAGAAAAAGGAAACTCTGACCACTGTGATCATTATCGCCATTGGAAGAGAAAGGAACATGAGAGTGTTGAGTAGATGTGAACAAGGTGATTTCCCTACCTGTGTAGAGAACACACAGAGAACACTAATTATTTGCACAGGTAACATATGCTAATTAAGAAAGCAATTCTCTCTTAGCATTTTTTTCTTGGCCCCTGACCCTCTTTAGTCAGCATTCTTTCCAACAGGACAAGCTCAAGCAGCGTTTGACAAGCATCCTGTTTGGAAGATGACAGAGAGCAGGGAGAACTGCAGCCAATCTTCTTACCTTTCCACTTCTGACCCTGCTTCTCCCAAGAAAAGTTTATACAACCCTGGGTGTATAGCTACAAAAATTAGGTATGCAAATCAGATCTGAACTAAAAATAAGTCATTTAAATTTATTTAAAAACAATCATTTGGCATAAATATGATTTTGCCATTTATGAAAAATTAAAAGAAATATGTATGCTAATTAGATGGGTGTATATATCTTTACATAATGAATTAAATATTGACTGAAAATTTGATGCTGAAAGACACAGAGCTGCTTCAACATTGCTCAATTTATTTTATAGCCATCAATGCAGAAAATGCTACTTCACTTAATTATTAGAATTATTATTTTTTTTGGGTTTTTTTTTAT
>NC_022015.1:17677488-17685624 GCF_000317375.1 Microtus ochrogaster
GGGTGCACCCCTCGTGGTCCCGACTTCGTTGCTCATGTTCTCCCTCCTTCTGCTCCTCATTGGGACCTTGAGAGCTCAGTCCAGTGCTCCAGTGTTATTAGTTCAAAAACAAAAGTATATTAGCACTATTTGGAAATTCTGTTCTGTCCTAAAACCTGTTTTCATTTGTTTATGAAACTTTTTAGCAACCCAAACAGTTTTTTTAATCAAAGACTTTAACACAATACAATCTAAAGTTGTAATATTCATGCTTAGATGTCAAGGAGTGAGAGGGAGGGGATATTATAGGCCTTTGTTTGGATGATTAAACCATTATGTTTATTTAAGAGCAGAAATCTTCATGTGTTCAGGAATAACACTGCCAGAGCCACATGTCCCAGGTGTTGGATGCTACTCTCTGGTTCCAGAACATGCACAGTGCACAGCGCCCATGCTGCATTAACTGGGGCAGCGGAGAGGTTCTGCACGACAACAAGGGATCTACTGGTCCTCCACACTGGACTTGGGGAGGGAAGGCATTTACTCAGCCATGAGTGTCCAGCGAAGTCCAGGAAACAATGAACATGGCAGATCTATCAGTCACGCTGGGGTCTGAGGATCATAAGGAAATAATGCTTATGCATCAGTGAATATTTTTTATTTTCCCAGCCCTCACACATTTTTAACCATACTCTGTGTGGAAATGGCAGCCAGCCTCAGTTCAGCTGAAGGGAAAGCAGGGCAAGACGCGGAAAAGCCAACGGGTCTGACCCATAGTTAAAGAAGTTGGGATGTAGAGGATGTAGGAGAGTCAAAGTCACTGTGGAGTACCAGCTGGAGATGGGCTTAACAGATAAGCTGATTTTGAGAGGGTATCAGCAAATCCAAAATTTCACATGAACTCTTCCAATTTTCCAAGGAGATAAGTAAACCTCACTTGACATATTACTTGAGCCATAAATGGCAGCTTCTTAACATCCAGGGTTGTAAGATCTCAGCCATGAGCTAAGGACATGGGTGAACAAGCCAAAAGTCCAGGTTTGGGGCCCAGGTGCTTGTTTCCTGCACCCTTTCTTACATAGTCTAGGGGACACCTGCAGATAAGGTCACTCTTTCCAGGCCTGTGACTACCACCCACCTTCACAGAACAGCATCTTCCGCCCTAACCCCACGCCTTCTTTACACCACTGGTCCTCGAGCTCCAGGAAGCATCAGCGTCTTCTGGAGAACTTGTTCACACATGCCTTTGCTCGTGACTGGGTAGGCCTGGGCATCTGCATTCCTGACAAGAGTCAGGTGATGAGCCCCTTCAGCTCTGCCAAAGCCTTGCTCTGTCTGAGAACAATGCTTTGGACCCAAGCAGAAACTTCTTGGTGTCAGAAAAGGATACTGGACCTGAGGAAGCATTGAAACATATGGGTGGGAGAGAGCTTCTCAGAGAGCTCTAGCAACGGGGCAATGTCTAATAGACAGCTTTTCCACTGTGGAAGTCCGGTAGATCCATAAGGACCTGTGGAGTGGAGAGGCTCAGTCAGCCATGAGTATCCAACAAACTCCAGGCAAAGATGAGTCTGGCAGATCAATTAACCCTTTGGCTGGAGTCTGGAGATCATAAGGAAACAATATTTTACACACTAGCACATTTTCCCTGGCCCTCACACATTTCTCAACCACAATCTTTGGGAAACGGCAGCCAGTCTCAGTTCAGCTGAAGGAGAGCAGGGCCAAACATGGTAAAGCCAAACTTGGACTCAGCATTTGAGGGAGAACAGTGGCCCCAAGGTCCAGCAAGATGAGGCAGCATGGAAGTGTCAAGACCCACCTTTCTCAATAAGTATTTATTGAGTACCTACTTAAAATATTCATGGGAGAAGATAAGAAAGGTAAAGTCACATTATGGAGGACAGAGGAGCTTGGGGATTTTAACCGGTGACTCTTCTTAATACCTTCTCCCACTTGCCATTGGCTGAAACCACCAGGAAAAAACAAATAATGTGCCGGGCGGTGGTGGTGCACACCTTTAATCCCAGCACTTGGGAGGCAGAGGCAGGCGGATCTCTGTGAGTTCGAGACCAGCCTGGTCTACAAGAGCTAGTTCCAGGACAGGCTCCAAAACCACTGAGAAACCCTGTCTCAAAAAACCAAAAAAAAAAAAAAATAATAATGTCAAGAAGTCCTCCCATTAGGGAAATGAATGAATAGGGTTCTGAATATTTAGTTTTCTGATAGAGAAATTCCTTAGCGACGTTACCAAATGAGGTGGGCATGACACATTCATCTGGTTCCCTTTCCCCGTGGACAGGATCATTAAAGTATTCAAATTAACTGGGTGTGATCAAGAATTAAATCCAGCTCATTCATAAGGGACACACGGAAGCATCTTTCATCTTAATATACTGACAGGATTCTTCTGACTTCAAGGTATGGTGAGGATGAAACTTGCAAAAAAAAAAATTGGGGGAAAGATGTAAAAGGAAGGAGCCCGCTGCAGCCCAGCTCTGAGTGGAATCGGTAATAAAATGTGGGCTCCCCTGTGATTCCCTGCCTTGTCTGTCCTCTTCAGCTGAACTCATTATTTTATTTCACTACTTGATAGGTTGAAAAATTGCCTGCAAACTGGTTAATTGGGACTAACAGTACTTAGTAACTGGGGAGACAATTGCAGCTGGAGAAATTAATGCTGAAATCAAGGGAGCTCCCAATTCATCTATCAAGTGCATGGAGACACCAATGGGGTCCACCTGACTGTAGAATCAGTCTGGCCATGTGTCGCCCTTCCCAGGGGAACTGAGTGTTTCTCGGGCTGCGTTTAGAGGCTGTAGGTACCGTGATGAGGGGCTGAGGTGTAGGTCAGTGATACTTTCTGTGCTTAGCATATGTAACGTTATGGCTTGCATCCCAGGAACCTTCCAAAATACTCTACTGTGAGAGAAATTATTGTGGGACTTCCCAGGATGGGAATGTGCTGTGTGTCCAATGCTCGTGTGCCTAAAAATGTATGGGTTGACACCTAAACACCGCTATACAACATTAAGATACGGGTTTTGGCACGTTATTATGATGAGGCACATTCAGAAGGGCAGGGCCCTCATGAATAGAATTGCTGCTCTTCGAAGAGAGCCCAGAGAACTCCTCACTTCTCCCTTGTGAGAACCCAGCAAAAAGACAGCATCTATGAACCAGGAAATTAGTATGGCCATCCTTTGAGCTTGGATGTTTGGCCTTCAGTGTGAAAGCCAACTATAACTGTTTACAGGACTCAGAGCCTGTAGCATTTTGTTATAATAATGAACTAAGGCAGTTATATTAAACACATAGTGAAAGGGTCTCTTTTCTTCCTTTTGTCTCCTCCCTATCTCTCCTTGTGTGACCATGATCTTCTGTCTCTGATTTCCTTTGGGGACTGGCTTCATTCTCCTCTCTGCATGCAACTGCCCTCCTCCTATCAGGGGTCTTGCGGACTACCCCAAATGTCTATATTCTTCCTGTAGGTGTTGGGGCTCCTCTTCTTCCCACTAATGAGTCCCATAATTTGGGTAGAGTCCCACTGACCAGTATTATGGATAAAATTCATCACCTATGAATTTTATGGTATAAAAATATACCATATCAGCTCATCACCTCACGACGGCCAACTGAGGGTCGGGATGATGGTCAAATCAAAACCAGTAACTTGCATTGGGTTCTGGGAGGCATTTGTAAAGAGAGACTCCCCTCTCCTATGAGGTCTCATGGTAGAAAAAGCAGGTTTGGGGACCACTAAATTCATATTGTCATTGCCAAGAGAAATCCTATTTGAGGATGAATTGAGCTTGAGGAACTGCACTGAGCTCAACAATAAATGTAGAAATAGGTTGGACCACAGCATTCAAACCCATACTTCAAGTGGTATCCACATAATCCTGAGACTTGCAGTTGTCTGAACCTCAATTTATTGTGTGAATTAACTTGCTACTAAATCTGTTTCAATCCCTACTGAGTCTTCGGTACTGATTTTGAATTGTGAAGCCCCCAGTTTTGAAGTGATGCTATATGGCCTTTCGATTCCTACACTGTGGTCAGTGAGACCATCTGACTATGCTTTTCATGCCTTTCACCATTTCCTCCAAAGAGACTTTGATTAAATCTATCTGATCAAGGATTGGATCTTGTGATCCACCATCATCAAATCAGGTACGGTCAGGCACGGGTCAAAAATGCAAAATGCTTACCCTCTAGAAGGGACTGTAAGAGAAGAGAAATCAGAAAATAAGGACCAAATCATGACATATACATCCTTTCTCGGCTGACTGAAAAGGCAAGGTGGTTCCTCTAACACAGGCACCTGTTTTGTTTTGGCAGCATGGACTTCAGAATGCAGGCATTTGTGCTGGATAGTTTTGTCTCAGCTTGACACAAGCTAAAGTCACCTGAAAGGAGAGAATCTCAATTAAGAAAATGCTCCCAGAGATGGGGCTGTAGGCAAGACTATAGGGCATTTTCTTGATTAGTGATCAATGGGCGAAGGCCTAGTCCATTTTGGGTGGTGCCATCACTGGGTTGGCGGTCCTGGATTCTATAAGAAAGCAGACAGAGCAAGCCAGTAAGTAGTGCCTCTCCATGGCCTCTGCATCTGTCCCTGCTTCCAGCTCCCACCCTGTTTGAGCTCCTGTCCTGACTTCCATCAATGATGAACAATGCTGTGGAAGCATAAGACAAATAAATCCTTTCCTCTCTAGCTTGCTTTTTGGCCATGGTGTTTCATCACCACAATAGTAACCCTAGGTAAGCAGGTATCACGGTCAAACCTTTGCAGCTGGTGGGCCCTGGTGATAGTACTCAGTTCTGCAGGCTTTTGAGTGAGCCCGAGTCTTACCTTGCTAAGAGTAGGAATCCACGATTCTCTCTGCCAAGGGAGTTTATTACCTCCAGAAGCAAGGCCTCAGCAATATGCCTCTATTAACTTTTCACATTCAGGGCATGGTTGGTGTGGAGGTTTGAATAGGAATGGCCCCCAAAGACTCATGTGTTTGAATGCTTGTCCCATAGGGAATGGCACTGTTAGGAGGTGAGGCCTTGCTGAAGGAAGTATGTCACTGAGGAGGCAGGCTCTGAGGTCTCATATGCTCAAGTTACAACCAGTGTGGCACAGTCTCCTTCTGCTATCTACAGAATCCAGATGTAGAACTCTCAGCTCCTTCTTCAGTGTCATGTCTGCCTGCATGCTGTCATTCTTCCCACCATGATGATAATGGACTAAACCTTTGACCTATAAGCCAGCCCCACTTAAAAGTTCTCCTCTATAAGAGTTGCAGTAACCATGCTATCTCTTCACAGCAGTAGAAACCCTAAGACAGTTGGCTAGCATACAGACTCTGCTCCTCCTGGAGCACTGGTTTGGAGTAAGTAGAATAGTTTGAAGTTCCCATTGTTTCCATTGGAAGGAGAAAGTATTAGCTATTCAACATGAATGCCAGCAAGTGTTTCCTAAGTATCAGCCTTAGGACAGATGAGAAAAAAAGGGGGGGGGGTCTCCTAAATCTTAATTCAGCAAGAACATCGGATTTTAAAGAAAGTTGTTTGATATATTACAGAGAGGATAAGATGCACCTCATCTACCTGTTGAGAAAAAGAATGGCCTCTAGGTAGGCCACCCTGGTAACTGCTCACAGATGTCAGAAGATGGTGCTGATACTTGAAGGTGTTTCTAAGATCAACAGATGCATACTATCATCATACTGATATGGACACAGCAGACCCTTCCATGACACACCTGGGGCTCCGTGCCCACTAAGGTGCCCAGCTCTTAAGTAGGATCCTCATGGTGGAATCTTCAAGAATTTTAAGGCAGCCTTATGTTTTCCACCCCTATCTCCTGTAGAAGATACGAGAAAGAATATAGCCTGCTCAACTTCTCAGACAATTGTTCATGATCTATGTCGAGTGTGAGGGATGTTAGCTACAGAAGGATAGCCAGAAGCCCTTAATTCTTTTGGGTTCGTGTGTGTTTCTGTCTCTGACCATGTTCCTCTCTCCAGAGTGTGTGGTTAACATGAAACCCTCTCTCCATTTAGGAATTGTGCTTTTCCTTCTGGTTCTTTATTACAGATGAATCCTCTCTTCCTTTATATGTGGTGTGTGAGAGGGGGTGAGTGTGTATGTGTGTGTGTTGGGGTAGTTCACCCCTACCTACATATATGGTGGCCAGAGAAGGATGCCACGTGTCTTCCTCCACCACTCTTACTTTATAGCCTTAAGGTCTCTCAATTAACCAGAAACTATGCACTTAGGTTAAGTTGACTGGTCAGCAAACTCTCAAGGTCCACCATCTCTGATCTTGACTCCCCAGTGAGAGATTAAAGGCTTGTATGGCTTTGATAAGCTTTCATGTGGGTGCTGGTGATTCCAACTCGGGTTCTAATACTCACCTAGGTAGCACTACTCTTATCTACAGAGCCATCCGCCTGCCTCTTAATCCTATTTTCCTGAGACTCAGTTGGATTTATTTGGAAAATATTTCCAAGCCCAGTATAATAGCAGCCCATCAGGAGACTTGCTCTGATCATTGGAAATGGTTGGCTGTTGAAGACATCTTTTTCATCAACATCCAGCATTGATGTGGGAATGATTTCTTATTAATAAAGAAACTGCCTAGGCCCATTTCATAGGCCAACCCTTAGGTAGGCGGAGAAAACAGAACAGGATGCTGGGAGAAAGAAGCTGAGTCAGTGAGTCGCCATGATTCTCCCACTCCAGACAGACGCAGGTTAAGATCATTCCTGGTAAGCCAGCTTGTGGGCTACACAGATTAATAGAAATGGGTTAGATCAATATGTAAGAGCTAGCCAATAAGAGGCTGAAACTAATGGGTCAGGCAGTGTTTAAAAGAATACAGTTTCCGTGTAATTATTTCGGGGCATAAACTAAGCTAGCCATGTGGGCGGCCGGGTGCGGGGACGCAGCCCTGCCTCTCTTATTCCAACACAGCATCTTAAGGGGTCACCCTAGCGGAAATCATCATTGGTGAAGTTATATAATAGATACGCAGTAAAAATAATGTGTTATTTTTCATACATATCTCTAGTATCCAGTACTCTTTTGACTGGGTTTAATTTATTTTTAAAATAATGATTATATTCATAAAAGGTCACAGAAATCACAAGGAAGTTTTGTGTACTTTTCATCCATTTTTCTTCACACCATCTTGCCTTGATGGTGTACAGTACCGGTGAACAGCCAGCAACTTGATACTGATGCAATCGCTTGTGTGTAGATTCCTGCAGTCATCATAATTAAGATCAGGAACAAGTCTGTCATTATGGCAACCCCTCCTTAGTGATTCTCTGTGGTCACATGTTCCATCACCATCACTGCTGCCATCACCTCTATCTCTGCAAGAATCCTAGTGACAGATGGTCATTAATCTCTTTTCAGTTTGATAGTGTTAAAATAGAATAACAGAGCATTTGTGTGATTTTGATCTGGAATGTCCCCAGAGAGTTTTATATAAAAGCTTGTCCACCCAGGTAACAATACTGAGAATTAGTGGAACCTTTAAGAAGGACCTCCTGGGACATCGTTAGGTAATTGCAATCAAGCCCTTTGGAGGGAGTGCTGGACCCCAGTCTTCTCCTTTACCCCTTTGTTTCTTGACTGGTGATGAGGTGACTGGTTTTAATTTACCACATGTTCCCTGCCATGAACATTCTCACCAGAGACCCAATGGGATGAGCAGATCATGATCTGGAACCTCCAAACCTATAGCCAAAGTGGCCTTCTACCAGGATTTTTCTTTTAGGCCACCAATCAGTTCACAAATCATGACACAAAGACTTATTAGTTATGAATGTTCATCCTTAGTTTATGCTTGTTTATGGCTAGCATTTTTACACTAATTTGAATTAGCCTGTTTCTCCTCACCTACGCTTTGTCTTAACCTGTTTCTCTTAACCTATATTTTGCCTTGGGACTTTTTATCTTCCTATATCTTTATCTTTCTTTATCTTTCCTTTCTGTATATCTTTGTGTCTTCTGGCTAGCAGCTGCCTGGCTGGCCTGGGCATCTCCCTCATTATCTTCTCCTCCTTCTCCTTCTCCTTCTCCTTCTCCTTCTCCTTCTCCTTCTCCTTCTCCTTCTCCTTCTCCTTCTCCTCCTCCTCCTCCTCCTCCTCCTCCTCC
>NC_022015.1:17685724-17723531 GCF_000317375.1 Microtus ochrogaster
CTCTCCTCTCCTCTCCTCTCCTCTCCTCTCCTCTTCTCTTCTCTTCTCTTCTCTTCTCTCTCCTCTCTGTCTGCCAGCCCCACCTATCCTTTCTTTGCCTAGCTATGGACCATTCAGTCCTTCATTAGATCAATCAGGTGCTTTAGACAGGTGAGGTAAAACAGCAGCACTTCTTCTCATAATTAAACAAATGCAACAGAAACAAATGTAATACATATGTAAGTCACTATCAAAGGCAGTAGAAACAAATGTAATATACTTTTACATAGTTAAAATAATATTCCTTAACATGACCCTTTCTCTGTAAGTTTACAATCTCGGGTACTTTGTTATGTTAAGGAATGTGCCAAGAATAGAGTATGTCACCTTTTGATGTTGGTCTTTCCTGTTCAGTATATTCTTTTTAATGTATTACCAGAGCCTATTTACTGATGCTAGTGTGGAGGAATATTTTATTTATCCCTGATTTTTAGTTACTGTAATATAGTTGCTACAAACATCCATACATAACCTTGTGTTTACATGTAACTTCTCGCTTTTTCTAGATAATACCTAGGAATGCAATTGCTGATTTTATGGTAAATACTTTTAGTTTTTAAGATAGCAAACTTGTTTATCAAAGTAACTGGGCAATTTCACAACCTCACCAACAATATGTGACTAGATCTATTTATTCCCATCCTCCCCTTGAGTTTGTGCTTACTCTTACATTTCGGCTGTTTTAATAGGCATGTAGCAATAACTCATTACATTCTTAATTTCTTCTTTCCAACAGCCCAATATGATGGTTAATTTTGATTGACAGTATGACTGGATGAGGAGAATGCCTTTGGGCAATGATGAATAAACTTGTAAGGAATTTACCAGAAAGATTAACTAAGGGAGAAAAGACCTGCCCTGAATGTGGATGCACCATCCCATAGGGCCTGATCCCAGACTAAAAGCCAGCTGAGCACATTAGCATTCCTTTTTCTCTGCTTCCTAATCCACCAAGAGGTGATAAAGTCACAGGAAGAAGGCGCCATCACCACATGGCTCCTCTCCATGATGGACTGTGCCTGATAACACAGGAACCAAGATAAAAACCTTCCTTCTTTATGTCACTTCTTGTGAGTGTTTTGTGACAGCGACAGGAACATGTACTAATGCAATTTTGACATCAGCCACCTCCCCAATGCTCATTTGTCATTATTTCCATCTGCTCATCAGAATATCTACCCTGCCTTTTGTGTTTGTCCTAATTGCATTCTTAAATTACTATTTCATTCTGCCATTTTAAAAATATACCCTAGCTACTAATACGTGGTTATACATTTATTGTTTGTAAATATTTTATCTCAATGCATGGCTTTATCAGCCTATTACCAGGTTCTTTTTTACTTTGATGAATGAAGTCTAGTGAATTGGCTTGTTTTTTTAAATGATATATATGTATGTTTTGCAATATGACTAAGAAAAGACCTTCAATAAGTTCTATATTCAGAAAATTCTATGCTATTTCAAAACATTTTACAGTTTTGTGCTATACATTCAAGTCAATGGCTCATTTTAAGTTGACTTTGTGTAAAGGTTTAGTCAATTTTCCTTTTAGCCTATTTTCCAGCTGTTCTGGAACCTAGTGTCAAAAGAACTATTCTTCTTCCATTGAATTAATTCATTTTTTGTCAAAAAATAAATGGACCATATTTGTGTGAAACGATTTGTGGCTTACTCTGCTCCACTGACCTATGCTTCTGTTCCTTTGTCAATACCACACAGGCTTGACTAATGCTGTTTTATACAACAGATGTCCTCATTGGACACAGGGTCCTTTCCATTTGATTTTCATTTTCAGAATTATTTAACTATTCTAATTACTTTTCCTTTGCATGTAATTTTTTTTTTGTTTTATGAGCATGGGTGTTTAGTCTGCACATGTGTCTATGCACCTTGAGCATGCAGTACCCAGTGAAGCCAGAAAAAGGCATCAAATTCCCCTAGAACTGAAGCTACAAACAGTTATGAGCTGCTATTGGTTGCTGGGAATGGAACCCAAGTCCTCTGAAAGAACAGTCAGTGTTCTTTTTTTTTCCTTTTTATGATTTATTTTTTTCAAAAAAAACTAACTTTTTTTCGCTATATATATCAATCCAAGTTCCCCCTTCCTCCCCTCCTCCTATTCCCTCCACATACCCTCATGTTGTAAGGAGGGGCTGCTTGTTCATCCCGGCTGCCTGGCTAGCTTAGCCCTGAAATAACCACACAGAAACTATATTAATTAAATCACTGCTTGGCCCATTAGTCCTAGTTTCTTATTGGCTAATTCTTACATCGTAATTTAACCCATTTCTATTCATCTGTGTATTGCCATGTGGCAGTGGCTTACCAGATAAAATTCCCAGGATCTCTCTCTAGTGGATCCATGGCATATCTCCTATTCTGCCCTTTTTTCCTCCCAGCAATTAATTCTGTCATCCCTGCCTACCTAAGTTCTGCCTTATCAACATGCCCAAAGCAGTTTCTTTATTAACCAATGAAAGCAACACAAAGACAGAAGGACCTCCTACACCACCCTCACCCCCAATCCCCCCATACAATTCTCAGAGGGTAAAGCACATTGTTTTGGGGAAGGTTCAAGGCCCTCCCAACTATATCTAGGCTAAGCAAGGTATTCATCCAAAGAGAATAAGTTCCCCAAAAGCCCATATATGAACTAGAGCTAAATCCTGGTGCCACTGTCAATGGCTCCTCAGTCTGCCCCAGCCATGCAACTGTCAACCACAATCAGAGGGACTAGTTTGGTCCCATGTTTGTTCCTTCCTAGTCCAGCTGGAGTTTGTGAGCTCCCATTAGATCAGGCAATTCTACCAAAAGCAATCTATATATTCAGTGCAATCCCCATCAAAATCTCAACATAATTCTTCACAGAGTTTGAAAGAGTAATAATCAACTTCACATGTAAAAACAAGAAACCCATGATAGCCAAAAGAATCCTGTACAATAAAGGAACTTCTAGAGGCATTACCATCCCTGACATCAAGCTCTGTTATAGAGCTACAGTAATGAAAACAGCCTGGTACTGGCATAAAAACAGGGAGGTTGACCAATGGAATCAAATAGAAGACCCCCAATATCAATCCATACATCTATGGACACCTGATTTTTGACAAAGAAGCTAAAGTTACACAATGGGAAAAAAACTTCAACTAATGGTGCTAGCATAACTGGGTGTCAACATGTAGAAAAATAAAAATAGATCCATATCTTTCCCCATGCACAAAATTCAAGTCCAAATGGATCTCAATATAAATCTAACCACATTGATCCGATAGAAGAGAAAGCAGGAAGTAGTCTTTGAAGTATGGGCACAGGAGACCTCTTCCTAAATATAGCCCCAGTAGCAAGACACTGAGAGCAATAATAAATAAATGAGACCTCCTAAAACTGAGAAGCTTCTGTAAAGCAAAGGACATGGTAAATAAGACAAAAAGGCAGCCTATTGTATGGTGCTTCACCAACCTCACATCAAACAAAAAAACTTATCTCCAAAATATATAAAGAACTCAAGGCCGGGCGGTGGTGGCGCACGCCTTTAATCCCAGCACTAGGGAAGCAGAGGCAGGCAGATCTCTGTGAGTTCGAGGCCAGCCTGGACTACAAGAGCTAGTTCCAGGACAGGAACCAAAAAGCTGCGGAGAAACTCTGTCTCGAAAAATCAAAAAAAAAAAAAAAAGAACTCAATAAATTAGACATCAAAATTTCAAATAACCCAATTAAATATTGGGTATGGAACTAAACATAACTGAACAGAAGAATCTCAAATGGCCAAAAGATACTTAAGAAAATGTTCAACATCCTTAGCCATCAGAGAAATGCAAATCAAAAGAACTCTGAGATATCATCTCACGACTGTCAGAATGGTTAAGATCAAAAACACCAATGATAGCTTTTGCTGAAGAGTATGTGGAATAAGGGAAACACTCCTCCATTGCTGGTCGGAATGCAAACTTGTTCAACCACTTTGTAAACCAATATGGCGGTTTCTCAGAAAGTTGAGAATCAACCTCCCACAGGATACAGCAATACCACTATTGGGCATATACCCAAAAGATGATCATCCTACAAAGGCAGTTGTTCAACTATGTTCCTAGCAGCATTATTTGTAATAGCCAGAACCTGGAAACAACCTAGATGCCCCTCAACTAAAGAATGGATAAAGAAAATGTGGCACATTTACACAGAATACTACTCAGCTGTAAAAAAACAATGACATCTTGATTTTTGCATGCAAATGGATGGAGTTAGAAAGCATTATCCTGAGTAAAGTAACCCAGGATACTCACTCACTCCTGAAGTGGATACTAGCTATAAACAAAGGATAATGAGCCTATAGTTCATGATTCTAGAGAAGTTAAGTAATAAGGTGAACACTAAGAAAAACATATAAGATCCCACCTGGAAAGTCAAATCAGACAAGATCACCTGACAAAACTGGGAGCATTGGGGTGGGGCAAAAGGGAGGGTAGAAGGAGAAGAAGAGGGAAGAAGCGGAGTGTTGAGGAGAACTTGAGGGAATGGGATAGTCAAAAAGGGGGAAGGACAGAGATGAGAGCAAGGAAAGAGATACTTTGATTGAGGGAGCCATTATAGGGTTAACAAGAAACCTGGCTCTAGAAATATTTGCAGGAATCCACAGGATAACCCCAGCTAAGACCCTAAGCAATAGACGAGAAGGGGCCTGAACTGGCTTTGCTCTGTACCTTAAATATTACCATAGAACCTTCATCCAACAACTGATGGAAACAAAGGAAGAGACCTGCATTGGAGCATAGGACTGAGCTTGCAAAGTCCAGTTGAAGAGTGGGAGGAGTGAGAATACGAGCAAAGAGGTCAAGACCATGATGGGTTCACCCACTGAAACAGCTAACTCACCAACTCCAGTCAGTGTTCTTAACCACTGAACCATCTCTGTACCCCCCGAATAAATCTAAAAAATCTTTTTATATATCCAACTTTCTTGCTTGGATTTTTATAGAAACTGCAGTAAGCCTTTATGCCAATCTGATTACTAATAAACTCTTTACCTCCTGGAATCTTCTGATAACACTGGAATCTTCTGGTACTGATTATCTCTCTCTACTTGTTGGAACTTCTTTCTTTTATTGTTATTTTGTAGTTTCGAACATATGAATTTTCTGCAAATTTTAAAATAGTTTTATTAAAGTTTTGAGACTTTCATGCGTTTTATTTGGATCATATGCACCCTACCTCCTCCCAGATACGCCCCCGGATCCCTCCCCGTCGAACTTCATGTTCTCTATATCTTATCTCTTCTTCTGTAGATGACAGGAACACTGCACAAGACCATGCCAGGCAACCTCCTAGCATAGAGTGGGAAGGGTTTCACCAGCCTTCACCCATAATTGCAGAGCTGTGGACAGTTGATGGCTTCTGCGGATTGAAGAGTCATTTTCCCTTAAGGGTGTGGCTCCTGACAGACTGAATGGCATCACACCCAGAAGTGTATAGACAGAGTAGATTCAAGCATATTCTGTCAGATTTCTAACAAGTTTTGTTAGAAAGTTTGTTGCAACTGTAAATGGTATTGCATTTATAGCAATGTATTCACTGCTTATAGACACAAACATAACTGACTTAGGCCTGTTATGAATATAGCTTGCTTAAATCATCTTTCTGTAAATTCCGTGAAAATGTTTTATGTAGTAAAAACTTTTTTTCTATCAGTAGGGGTGTTCATCATTCTTCCATCCTGCCAGAGATGATTCAGCGGTTAAGAACACTGACTGCTCTTTCAGTGCTATTCCCAGCACCCACATGGCAGCTCACACCTATTTGTAGCCACAGTTCCCAGAGAATACGATGCCCTCTTCTGGAAATAATTCCTCTTATCTCCCTTTTCCTGTTCTGATGAGAACTACAGCATTAAGTGT
The DNA here is from genome assembly GCF_000317375.1 of Microtus ochrogaster. Lineage (NCBI taxonomy): Eukaryota > Metazoa > Chordata > Mammalia > Rodentia > Cricetidae > Microtus > Microtus ochrogaster. The sequence continues at coordinate 17,691,655 of NC_022015.1, forward strand.
TGGCCCCAACACATAGAGCAAGCATTGTGGCGTCACTCTTCTCTCAGCAGAAAGTTATTGTGGCTTTTTCCATCAAGTCTGATGTTAACCACAAAAGTTTATAGACTTGAGTTAGAGGAGCTCCTGCATTCCAGTTTTCTCAGGGCTGTGTGTTTCTATGAGTGGCCATTGTATCTTGACAAGTGGTTTTCTGCATCAAATAATAATGACAATCTAACTTTCATTCTTTAGCTCATCAAATGATGAATTGTGTTGGTTTGTCAAAATGTGACCCAGGTTTCCAGCCCTGTAATTAAAAGCATTATTGATTTTAAAAATTACATATATTTATTGTATCAAGCTAGTTGCAATTGACAGCTGCAGGGGGAGGTATAGTCACTTTCCTCCAGCGGAGTAACGCTGAGTTTATCAACCACACTCCAGGGCAGGTACCATGGTGTTTTCACACTGGTGTGTGTGTGTGTGTGTGTGTGTGTGTGTGTGTGTGTGTGTGTGTGTGTGCTGTATGTGTGTCAGGAGGTGGGACTGTTTTATTTTGGTTTTGGTTTTCTCTTTCAAGAGAGAGAAAGAACACTAAGTTAGGAAGTAAGGGAGGGGAAGGAATAAGGCCAAAATACATTGCATGTAATTCTAGAAAATAAAACTAGATAAAAAAAAACAGTACATTCTCCTAGACTCCGAGTTCGTGATAAACAGTATATTCTTTTCCTGATCATCTCTCCCCTGTGAGTAATAGATGATGCTAATTTCTTGCTGACCACATTAAGGAGCCTCCTGTCTTTGGAATTTAGAAGTTACTTGTGATATGTTCTGTTATAGATATATTTGTTTTTTTTTCTGGAATTGACTCTATTTATTGAGTATTTAGTCATAAGCCCTTTGCCAGATTTGGGGAGTTTTAATCCCTTATGTCTTGGAATAGTTTTTCATCCTGATTTCTTTCACTGTCCTCTGAGAGTGATGAAGCTGGTGGTGTGAGGGCTTTGTCCACGTGGGCCTAACACGTTCTTCATTTTTCTATCTATTTCCTGTCTCTATTTCATGTTTGTGCTTAAGCTCATTGATTCCTACTCATACCTCCAAGATCCCTCTGCTTAGTCAATTTATTCAGGTTTTGCTTCAGTATTTGTAATATTTTGTTATAAAAATGTCATGTTGTTTTCGCCAACCGTATATTTCCTTGCTGTCGCTTTCTTCTGTTTTCTGCGCCTTCATTTGTTTCCATTGCTGTCTCTGTTCCTCACTAAGGCATTTCTATATGTCTCCTTCTACATTTCTATCTGAGAGGTCTGGAAGGTGTCTCCTTGGGGATGGATTCTGTTGGTGGCCCTTGTGTTTCAGTCCAGTTGATATCTCTCTGATTGATGGTACAGTGAGTGACTTCATTAACATTTGACCTTTGGGGATATTATATTAAGACTCTGAATCTCATCAAAGTTATGGTTCCTGCCAGTTCTTCTCTGACAACGCTCCTAAGGAGCATAAAGAGGACACCCTAGCATTAATGTCAGCTAGAGGAGACTTTTAGGACTTCCACTCATCTGTGCGGGTATTGGGTGGGGACAGGACTCCTTACCACTGCTAGATATAACTAGCATTTCAGGGGACCCCATGACATTCCTGCTAATGCTACTTGTCTAGGAGGGGAGCCACATTTTCATTCCCATGTGGCCTTCATGGACACTGCAGATGATTTCATTGCTGCTGGGAGCTAGCGAATGTTCCAAGTTTCCATTAGGTCTTCTCTGCCCAGGGAAATGGGAACCTTGAACTCTGACCTCACCTCCCAAGTGCTGGGATGACAGTGAATGCGAACATCCCCAGCTTTATTTGGTGCTGGAGACTGAACTCAGGGCTTTGTACATGCTAGGCAAGCACTCTACTGACTCAGCCCCAGCTCCAGTCCCAAAGAGAAAAATTCTAAATACACTGGACTAGCAATTTAATTTTTCCCTACTAACTTTAACTTTTTATATTAAAATAATTACAGATCCATAGCACTGGAGAGAAATGTCTCAGAAAGTCCTCTGTGCTATTTATCGGTCTCCCATGATACTGCTATTTTCACAGCTGTAGTTCCTCAACACAACCATAGCCCTATTCTTACTCGATCCATCAGTTGTAAGTGCCCTCTGTATTTGGGGTGTGGGTGTATAATTCCTTACAACTATGCTGTATGTTCAGTTCCACCGAGATCACTGTGTTCAACAGCTCTGTCACAGGCTGCAGTCTCTCTACAGCAATACTGCTTGCCCCATTCATGACCATTTCTTCAGCTGGGCTATTTTGTGAAGGTTACATAGATAGGAATTGTTCTTTATGAAGTATTTTTGGGATGCAATTTAATTTCCTTGTGGCTCACCCAAGTGTGGAGTACAGTGACAACCCACTCCTGTAATTCCTGAGCTGTGTTCTGTGAACAAATGTACCACAGTTATTTAATAATTGATCCACTAACGGACATATAAGAAATTTCCAATTTAAGGATATTATGAATATGTATTAATATTTGTGTACAAGATTCAAGAGGGAAATATGCCTTCAATTCTCTGGGGGATATATACACAGGGCTCAATTGTTGGTTCATGCAGTTAAGTCCAATTTCAGATTTTAAAAGAGCTGTGTAATGGTTTCTCAGAGTGGCTATGATTTGCATCCCTAGGGGCAGAAGTGAGCTGTTTCTACAAACTGTGTGTGTGTATGTGTGTGTGTGTGTGTGTGTGTGAGAGAGAGAGAGAGAGACAGAGACAGACAGAGACAGAGAGAAGAGAAAGAGGGGGGAATAAGGAGAGGGAGAGAGAGAAATAGGATCTGTCTATGTGTCCTTAGCTGGCTTTCAACTCCATCTGTAGACCTGACTGATCTCAGACTCACAGAGATCCACGTGCCTCTGCTTCCAGAGTGTTAAAATTAAAGGTGTGTGCACCACCACACCCAGTCTCTCTTCATTCTCGTCCAACAATTTTTAATTACTTGTTTTTACTGATATAATTCACTCTTTCAAACTGAACAACTCAGTGGCTTCTAAAATACTCACAAGTGAAATACTTACCATTGTCTAATTATAAATTGATATAAAGAAACCCTGTACAGTCATCACTCATCAACCACTTTTAAATTTCCGAATCTTTTCTGCTTCTTTATAAAATGTTCTGAGTCTTTTTCCTACCTGAGATTATAGAATCCGAGTGAACGCAAGCAAGAGCACTCTGAAGTAGAACGTGCTTGGAGTCATGGCTGCTTATTGGCTTGAGTCTGTTTGTTCACGGCTGCACCCCTTGGTGCCCCAAGCAGCTTTTTGACACACATCTATTGCTTCATGTTCAGCTCTCAGAGTAAACGAAATAAGGGATTGCAAATGAATGAAACAATTCCAGAAGGCCCTTGTACTGAAGCAGAGCCTTGGTTCCCACTCTTGCTAAACATCAATATCCCAGGAGCTTGTTACAGTGGCACATTCATAGGCTCTGTACTGATACCTGAGTTGGAACCTCCAGGTCTGTGGTCTGAGAGTATTTGTTTTTTGTTCAACACTCCTGTGCTCCTGGTGTGTCTAGTCCTATGTCTGCATAGCTCCTGCTCCATGTGCAGTCCAAACCCCTGGCAGCTGCTGGAGACATGAGAGATAGGACAGTCATTCTAACCAAAGAACTTCCTGGGAAGCACCACAACAAACCAGGAAGTGAGTGCTTTGATGATAAGGGAACAGAAACTTGAATTCAGATGCTGAAGCTGAACACTGAATTCAATGTTGAACACATTGTCTGACTTTGCCACATTTCCTTTTTTTTTTTTGTTAAGTGGAGAGAATAACAGCATTCAATCCAAATTACTGTTATGAGAATTAAATGAGCAAAAACACACCACATATGCATGTACACACTTCACATATGTATATGTGTGCACACACATACAGCTGGACCATACCACTGTTTAACTTCCAATCTTCAATACAGAGAATGAGACCTAAGATTCTCATTAAAGTGGTTTTAAAAGAATATAATACCACACCTCTCTGTTGTAACAGATGTCCTTTCTCCCACTCTTTTTGTAGATTTATTTTATTGATGTACATAATAATAGCCTTCCCTATGACATTCATATATATATATATATATATATATATATATATATATATATATATATATATATATATATATAATTGTACCTTACTCATATTTGGTCATATTACCCTGTCTTCCTGTCTCTACCATTGCTCCTGTCCCTTCACCCAAAACAGTTCCCCTCATAATTTTAAGGTGCATGTGTGTGCATGTGTGCATGATAGTCATTGAAGTACTATGATTTATGCCAAGGGCCTGCTGCATGCTGGGCAGTGTCCTACCACTGAGATGTATCCCTGCCATATCATTTTACTTTCTTTTTGACATGGGGTCTCACTTGGATGCCCAGACTGGCTTTGAACTCACTGTAGCCCAGGTCAGCTTTGAACTTACCATCCTCCCATCATGACCTCTCAAGTAACTTGCATGATAGATGTTCACCCCCAGACCCAGCTTCTCCCACTCACGAGGCAGATGGCACTCAGCCTCCATTAGATAGCTTTCCATGCCCCTGGTCTCCTAAGGCAGCACAATCCTCCAGTTTCCTGGGATGCAGTAAGGTTTACTTCCACCTCTGTTTTGCATCTATGCTCAGACATCCTGGAAAATATGACAAATTTATTTCCACTTCACAGTCTTTCTGATTAGCCAGCCTCTTACTGCAGAGTCACAAATTACCAATGCATCTAGAGGTCAGGAAGGTGGGATTAAACAAGTGAACTGAGTGACGGAGGTTGACACAGTGTTCAAGGACCCTCATGTCCAAAAGGCCAAATTCATCTTTTCCCCATTGATACCTGACCTCTCCTCATCAGATACGGGCTTTTGTAGCAGATATCTGAATTTCAGACTTTTAAAGTAATCTGGCTAAGCTGATATATGTGTGAGCCAGTATACTATGGCCCATTCTGCCTTCCACTTCACAACACTGTACCAGTGACAGTTGCTGGTTCAGAGAGTGTGCCGTGTGAGACGTGTGCACAGAGAGAAAACTGGCTCAAAAATGTTAAAACATCCTCTGTTGTCTACTTTAATGGGACACACTGACCATAATGACACAGAATGCCACTTGCCTCAGGTGTTAGCTCTCAACGTCACCTATTTCCTGGGCCCTCTACTCCCTATGCTGCATTGAGAGAAATGGGGAACAGTGGACTAGCAAGTGACCAATGGGGATTTTCTCCAGGTCTGAGCATTTGCTAAATCTTTGGAATGAAGTAACTTGTGCAAGTGCCCACGGGAGAGAGTGAATCAGAGCTTGTAGCCAAGGAACACCCATGTTATTCATACCCCGGCTTAGGGGATACAGGGGAGAAGTGTTCAGTTACATCTTAGCTTTGGCCTTCCTCTTTGGCAAGACCGAGAGACTTTGATGGAGAAAGGTAAGATCTGAACAATAGTGATTAAAAGGGCATATCAGAAGCAAAGCGGGGAAAGAGAGAGAGACAGAAAGAGAGAGACAGGGGGAGGAAGAGAGAGAGAGAGAGAGAGAGAGAGAGAGAGAGAGAGAGAGAGGAAGGAAGGAAAGAAGGAAGGAAAGAAGGGCAAAATTGAGTAAGAGAAGGGTGGAGGGGAGAGAAAATGACAGAAGAATTCAGATTTCCACTCCAGAAAGATCATTAAACAACTTCTGTAGACCAAGGACTTTCCATTGCAGAAGGCAGAGAAAAATAATCAATTCTGTAACGCGTCCAGCTGTGACACGTACCTGGATGTAAAAAGGAAAATGCAGTGCCATTAAGACAGCCAGGAAGAACCTTTCAGCAGGCGCTCTGCAAGCCAGGCTTCAGAGTTCTAGGCAGAGAAGGCTGTACAACAAAAGCTGGGTCTGGGGGTGATTGTGTGCTCAGCCCAAGCACTGAGAGGATCATGAGAGGGGCTAAAGAGAAGCTCAGCAGAACCAAAACTGCAAAACCCTCTGAGAGACAATTAGCCACAGGAGTCAGCACAGGATCCTGTCCAGGGTCCTGACACAGGGCACCTGGCTGAAGAGCAGCAAAGAGATCCCTCGGCTCCAGCACAGAAGCTACTCTGTCAGAATGCTCCTATAATGGTCCAGATGAACAAATGCATGCACCACCACCTGTTAATTCTCTGCGGTGAATGAGACACTGCATATAAGATCTCACGAAAGGTAATGGTATGCATCCATCTCAAGGTAGCCTAAGGTAAGAAAGCATCCTCTTTCTCCACCCTTGAGATGAGTGACTGCATGCAAAGCATGCACAAACCAAAGCCGGCCCTGTCAGATCTCAGATGCTCCAGTCCGTAGTTCCTTCTTCCTTCCCTGCCCTCTGGAGACCAGAGCCCTGGAGGCGATTCCCACACTGAATCAGGAACCCAGTCGTGGCAAAGCAGTGGCTGTCTACCCTCCTGGTTAGCACTGTTGTTTGAGGCTGGATAACAACAGCTGGGGTTTGTGACCATCTGCATTCCATGGTCTGAGTCTATTCCATCTCTACTTGATTTTCCAAAACAATGAGGGGAGGGTCCCATCTCTGTTTCCTAGCAGTGATTCCTCAGTGCCTGAAGAAAATCCACCCTGGTGAGGTGGAAGACTCACAGCTGGGGAGGGCTGAAGCTGCCCAGGAGTTCTCACCCCTGATCCTGCTTTTGTAACTTTGTTTCACATTTAACATTACTTCAAATTAGACAAAAATAGCTTTAGCACTAGCAGACAAAAAGATAAATAATCAAAGCAAGCCTGGCTGCCTTCCCCTACTGCTGTCATTCCTGAAGCCACCTTGCCTTGTCTCCGGTTCCCAAAGCTCTGGATGCTCCACCAGACCCTCCAGAATAAGTGTCTGGCAGCACTGGAGTGCGGGTGATGCTGGCTGCCAGGCTTTCCATGAGCCTGCGCCATCAGCCAGTTCCCCCCTTCGGTGCCAGCGCCTCTGCAAGGCAATTGAAGGATTTTATTATAATGGCACTTTGCGGAGCTCACTCAACCCGTCAAAATAATTGTTTGACTTAATGTAGAATCTGAGTTTCGCAGCTGCAGGAGGCTGTCCTCAGCGGGATCGTGGGGCTGGCTCCTGGCACTGCCGGTGAGCATCTCAGAGTCTGGAATTAACAGCAGTTTCGAAGCCTCCCTAATTAGTTACAGTGCTGCCCGAGGTGTCATCTTATTTTATTTTATTTTTTTATGAGCCAAATAACATATTGCCGCTTAAGTTTCTGGAAGACAGGGAGCTATAAATAAAACTACAATTTACTTGAAGTCTATCACACAGATATTCCAGGTTCAGAAGTTAGTTTTTTCTTTGACTAATGAAATAAAACTTTGCAGAGCTTATTTGCGGATGTGAACATCACAGCTCTATAGGGTGGAAGGAATTCTCCAAAGGCCATGCATGGAGACTGCAACTGAGTGATGATCTCCTTATCATAGGGTGCTCACAAGAGCCGGAGTCCACAGTTCCCGTGAAGAGCTGCTCTACTGCCTCCCACCCAGGAGGCCACTGGCTCCTTCCTTCCCATCCCAGACCTTGGCCTCCCTATGTCCACTGAGAAGGGTGGTACACATGCTACTTCTCTTGCAGAAAGTTTTGAAAACACTAAAGCAGTCCAAATGCCTGTGACTAGTGATGTGATGTTATCATTACAGGGTTGATCTCTGGAGCCAGACAGCTTGACGTCAAACTTCCCGTTTGCCGTTACATGCTAACCGAAGAGAATCCTTCAATGTGGAGCTGACTTTCTTCACCAGGTGAAAACTACGCAGTCAGTCCAGGTAGTTTATGTACCCGACTGAGTGTCACTCATTGAGAAAGAATGAAATCCTGCAGTTTGTTACATGATGGTTAGAACCGGAGGTCCCACTGAGAAGTCAACTAGGCCAAACATGGAAAGTCAGAAATAAATCCAACCTGATTTCCAGAGGCTAGGGATGGTGGAGAAAGGAAAGTAGAGAAAAGCTGAAGCAGATCAGAGCACACTGTGCATGTGTGGGGATTTAATTCCAGTAGTATAATTAATTTACTCATCAGAAAATTTAAAAATAAATGGGTTACAGCTGTAGCTCAGTAGTAGGGTGTTTGTGTAGCCTTTCATGGGCCCTAGGTTCGATCCCAGCACTGCCTTAAGAAGTGATAATAAATAAATTCAATTAATGGACAAAGAACGACATGAGCTTAACTGATACTGTAAAAGTGCTTATAACTCAGAGAGCATGGGGCACGTTCACCCCACGTGTTACACAGCGTGCATCTTAAACAGGCAGCAAAGACATTCAGAGTTACATGGATCGAGGCTCTCATGCTACCAAGGTGTGTGAGCCATCAAATGTCACATTTCTTAAAGAGACCTCCGTTCTACTCATAATACTAAAGTATGTAGATGGTACACAATTAGAACAAAAGATTAAAAACACCAAAACACTAATCTATAAAAAAAAATATCCTGTGTGCAAAAAGTATCCAAGGCACATCTGCCAGTCCCCAAAGGCTGTAATGCAATGCTTTGGGGTAGGTGGGTCTAGTTTTGAATGCACTCTTCTGTTAAGGAACTCTGGGAGCCTGACAAGTCCCTTCACTTCTCTGGGCTTGAATTTTATGTGCTCTAAAGGTGCAGCTATGATAGGTGCACTGAGGGTGAAATCATACTCACTTTCACTAAGGGCTTAGTGCAATGCCTGCTGGGTACAAAAGTCTCTGAAGGGCTGCTGGGTCCTTCTGGGACTACAAGCATCCATGGTTCCTTCCTGGTGTTCCCCAGCAATGGGATAAATATGCTGCTGACTGCTATTCCAATATTGTATATTTGCCCTAGAATCCAACCATATGTCAGATGGAGCCTGATGAGAGGGGTCATGTGGGGAGCTGGCAACTGCTCCTTGGGTCTTAGCAGATGTATGGATGCTGTAGGTGCCCCTGGCCAGCTCCAAGGTGCCCAGACATGTTTAAGGATGCTCTACCTCAGTAGACAGCTCAGCAAGGCATGCTTTCTTCTTGAGCTGGTTCCTGTCCCACTGTCCCACTATCACGAGGAAGAGTAAAGAATTTGCATGCAAAAAATGCTACCGGAGAGTGCATCTCACCACTCCAAGGTTTCATCTTTAGCTCAGTGGCACCAGACAATGGAGAGCGGTGAGCTCAGCATCCCCCTTCAGCACCCAGGGGTCAAGGCCATGTCATGACCTGCAGCTCTTAGCACTCAGCAAATCCCCCAGCGCTCCTAACATGGAATGCATTTCTGTCCAAAATGCTTTTCTGGTGTCTAATCTGAATCTTTTGTGTGGCACATGGGACATATTTCTCCCCAGGTCCCAGGAACACTGGAGCAGCCTCTATTTATTCATGCAGAATGAAAATAAGGATTCCATTGCCAGCCCAGCTAAGCATGCAGCATGTGTCAGCTTGCCAGGAACAGGTTTGAAGAGGACACACCACTGGCTGTCCAATTGTCTTCTTGGGGATGACAAATGTCCTAAATCACTGTGGGAAGGTGTGCACAAAAGCATCATGGAGCCCCACACTGTGCCTAGAGATGCTAGCAGCAGCCAGAGAAAGAGGAGGGAGCTGATTCTCCAGTGCAGATAAAAGCATTGTCCCTCACGGCTTCTCATTCACCACACCTCTAGCTAATCAGTGTCATTTAAACATAGAAAATTTGTTGTTCAGGTACCGCTTTGGAAGCCTGAGGTGCCAACAATATAGCAAAGGCTAAGAAACAAAATCAAGTGGCTGGAAAAATGGCTCAGTAGTTTAAAGCACTTGCTTCTCTTGCAAAGGACCCAGCATTGGCAATGGCCTTGCAGAACACGTGAGGCCATGCATACTGAAGCCAACTTGACCAGCTCAACAAGAATTTTAAAGAAATCACTTCACCCACCACTATTCTTCCACAGTGCCCAGGAAATGGGAGGAGCCATTTACCTCATTTTATAAGGAAACTGAGATGTTGGGGAGTATGGACTCACACTGCTACTACAGACACAAGCCCAGTTCTCTCCTCTGTCTATGAGTTTTCTATGGCTTTCATAATCACAGAGTGTACTGCTTTAACAAGGGGAAGTGAAGACCTTACAGCACAGGGGCTGGAAGACCAGGGAGGAAGGACAAACTTCTACAGCCCATCCCCTTCCTTTGCTGGTGGTCACTTTCTTTTTAGGTCTTACATGTTCCCTTTGCCAGTGTACACACATGTCCCCTGTGCATCCAAATCTTTTATATAAAAGGATATGCTGTAAGATTGAGGGAAGGCCCATACTACCAGCCTTGTTTCCATGAGAATATGATCCTAAGGCAGTCACCTTCTGAGATGGCCTGAACACACACATTTCAGGGTGACATGTTCCAGCCCATCATGCTCCACCATTGGACCTCATGTTCTACTCACCAGTGCATTTACTACCAAACCCATGCCCATCCAAAGTGACATCGGCTCTAGGTTTCAGATCTCACATCTAAGCCAGTTGTGGATGAGAATCCAGGTATGGTTTACCCTGAGGTAGGATCCCTATCTGGTCATGAACAGAAAAGTCACAAAGTGTTATAGAAACAAAATGTAACAATGACAGGGCTCAGTGTGGATGCCTGACTTTAAATGGGAGGAATTGGAAAAGAAAGGCTCCTAGTCCTGTGTTAGGTGGGGCCTTCTGGGGAAACAGAAGCAAAGGGATGAGTATGTGTTAAGAAAAGGGAGTTAGTAAATTGGCCCAGACCATAGGGACTGGAGAGTCCAACAATGGCAGACTATACGGCGGAGAGGCTGAGAACCTGGTACCTGCTCAGCCTATGACACTGAGCAGCCGTGAGTTACTGAAGGCCTAGAAGATCTTCAGAGAGTCTGTGGTCTTAAGTCAACATTGGAACATTGAAGCATTTGGAGTCTCCTCCCATGGCTGTGGCAGGCAGGCAAGCAGATAGGAGCACTTTGACTTTTCCTCAGATCCTACTATATCAGCATTGCCCACTGGAAGGCACTGCCTACCTGGCAGACAGGTCTTTCTCCTCAGTTAACCCTTTCTGGAAACATACTCGCAGATGTGTCCCGAGGTTGTGTCTCTTGGGTGATTCCAAGTTGCAATAGGCTGACAGTGAAGACTAAGCACTGCAGGTCTGGAACAAAGCAGGATCATCAAGGTAGCATGCTCACCCTCCAGAGAGGATGAGGTAGTGCTGTCTTCGAGGTCTCTGTCCACTAGAATCCCAGAGGTGGGGCTTCTTTCCTCCATTCCGCCACACTCTGGGCCTTCTGTTCATGCTGGTGACATCACTGCAGAGACCATTAGATGAGGCTACGACTCACTGATTGTTTATCCTATTGGATTGTTTATCAGCCCAGAGCAGGCTTTCATACTTAGCAACATGGGCAGCTGAGAATGTTCTAGACCTTTTATACTTTGGGTGCTCTGCTTAGCATGCTCTTCTTGCACACCACTCTCTCTCCTCTTGCCCTTGTCTTAAGCAACACAGAGAATGCATAACCCCCATTGTCTTCCTCACACCTTCGGCTTCTGAAGTCTTTGCTGGACCTCAAATCCTCCAGGAAGCCAGGAACACACAATCCACCCTTCCCTCCTGTGTTCACCCGGGGTCTTCATCTCCACCCCAGACCTTGTCTGGAGTAACTTTGATGTCTGGTTTTTGATCAAAGATCTCAGCATGGCTTAGGCTTTTTCTAGATTATACCTCAAAATTCTCCCGGACTCTAACTCAAACACAACCCCGTAGTCATTGTACATTTGGAAGAACTTATGACATTAGCACCCAACTTCTCAGCTCTTGGGTCTATACTCTTGCTCGGCAGCCCTAACAACATACCGCAGACTGGGCAGCTTCAGAGGCAGAGATTGGGCTGGGAAGATGGATCAGTAGGTAAGAGTGTCTAGTAAAAAAGCATGAGGATCTGAGTTCAATTCCCTACCACCCACATAAAAAGTTGTCCATGGCCATGCACACATCTCTAAGCTGGTACAATGGGAGACAGGGACAAGTTGGTGGCAGGGGATTGTTGACTACCAGCCTAGCTCCAGGTTCAATTATATATCCTGTCGCATGAAAATAGGACAGAAAGTGATAGAGTGGGACATGTGACATTTTCCTTTGGCCTCTGTGTGTACACAAGTAAACACATCTCATACACAGGCATTTATATACTACACATACACACATCCATACACCACACATGTATGTATACACTACACACATAGATATATACTATACACATATTCATAGAGCGCAAATGCATGCACATATCACACATATGCTTACACATACATACTCCCACATACAATAAATATGTAAACTACACAATGCACCCATGTGCATATGCACGCGCGCACACACACACGCACACACACACACACACACACACACACACACACGAGAGAGAGTGTCCAAAAGCAGACATTTATCTTACCATAGTTATGTATCCTGAGAAGTACAAGACCAAGGTATCAGGAAGGCTCAGTTTTTCATGAGGTGTTAGCTGGCCATTTTTACCCCAAGTACTTACGTGGCCTTTCGTCCTTGTGGGCATCCCCTCTGTCTCTTTCTGTACCCAAGTTTCCCTTCTCATAGAGAATCTAGTCAGGTTGGATAAGGCTTCAACTTCAGGAACACATTTTAGATGAGTTCTCTCTTTTAAGTCCCGTTGTCCAGGTTGGCACATACGGAGTGACTGTGGTGAGGGCACCAAGGGGTGAATTTCAGAGGGGAGCACATCTGTCGGCCACGCCTCCTGCCTTCCTTCTTCCCTCTTTTCATCGTCCTTCCTCTGTCTCCTCTTTGTCCACCTCTGTCTCTGCCTGCCTTTTTATCTCTTTTTGTCCCTGTCTGTCTGACTCTGTCTGTCACTTTCTTCCCCCCTCTCTCTCTCTTCCTTTACTCCCCTTCCTCTCCATTTCCCTCCCTCCCTTTGAATCAGTCATAAAATCAGGGAGTCCCAGTATCCTCTGTAGACAAGGTGTATTTCTCCAGGACACCTCCTATGTTTCCCCGCCTTCAGACCAGAATCACAGCCCGAAGCCGTGAAAGAAAGGTAGCTGGGAGTGAGAAAATGCTACATTCATTCCTGATCCTTTGGCCACATAATTCTTTCTTTCTCCCTCCCCGTATTAGTCTCTCTGTCATTTAATAAAGTGACTCGAGGTTATGAGAGAAAAGAAGTCCCCATCTCATGTCCTTTGAGCTCCCTGAGGGATTATGGGATTTTACATAATTAAATATGAGCCATGTAATTTCCCTCCCTCCTGCCTAACTTGTGGACTATCACTCCCTCGCTGCTCTCAGCTCCTATGTCAAAGTAGAAAAGGTGATTCAATATGAAAATTGCCTCTTCCTCCACTTTCTACCTCTTCTCCCAAATTTTCTTCTACTCACATCTTCCTATTACTCCCTGATATTCAGCCACAACTCCAACCACTTGCCAATCACAGCCCACACCTATTCAAATGAGACCTGGACGTGAGAAGGCAGGCTACCTAGACTCAAAGCCCAACTCAGCCGAATAGCTAACCCATCCAGGCCTCAATTGGTCTAGGAAACTTGGGATAAGCTTAAACCATTTACTTGACTAGTTCTCATGGTGGTATTAACAGGCTTGAAATGGCCTGCTTTCAGTTACATGTTTGTAATTGAGAAATACCTTTCCAATATTACTAGTAAGACATGGTCGTGCTGAGGAGTGACAGTCACCCATAGGAACTCATCATGACAGAAGTGTCTGGCTACTCTTCCCCAAAGACATCCTTTTGCTCCTCAGTGTCACTGGGGACCTCTGGAGTGACCCTGAGGACAGCCTAGGGCAGATGGTGTAAGGAGAGATGGCACAAATGAACCCAAGAAGCGACCTGCAGGCTCCGCCTTCACTGCCCAGGCAAGAAGAGTAAAGGAATGATGCAGACCAAATATTTGCAAGAAATAGGGTCATGGCATGAGGAAATTAGAGACTGTCCTTCAAATCCCACCTTAGAAAACATAACCCTTCTTAAGGGAAGCACCCTGGAGGCAGAATCCCCAATGAAAAATCTGGATTTTGCTCCTGCTGCAGTTGCTGTGTTGAGCTGATACGCACTCTGGACTGCTAGAGGGCTCCCTGCAGGCTGTTCTATAAGCAGAAATCATCCTCAGGTCATTTCACCAGCCACACCAGAATGCTCAGCGTACACCATAGCAGGTGGAACATGCCTGAGTGTTCATGTCCCAGAGTACCCTAGAAGGAACACCTCTGCTTCCCCAGTCCCAAGGGAAAACTGTGACAGAGGGTTTTAAGCTTGCCCTCTGCCCACTACAGTAAGCCACATTCTGGCACAGGCCTGCCTGACCTCTTCCTATTCCTCCCACTGTTCCTGGGATCTGCTAGCCGTATGAACTTCCAGCATCTAAATCCTTGCCTCGGGATCTGCAGACTGACACAGCAGCTATTCCACACTCTGAAAATAGCCTCTTCAATACCCACGACAGCCAATTAGCCCACTTCATCTTGCATACCTTCAGCAATAGGGAGGTTACCACATCCCGAGTTAGCCCAGTCCTTTCTTCGATAGCTTTGATCACTACAAATTGAAACTAAAATTTCTTCTTTATGATTGTCTGCCATCCGTCTCCACTTTGCAGCCATCAACAGTATATGTCTGACATCACTCCAACTCTGCATAGTACCATGGTCCTCCTTCTAGTCAATAGCTGGTTTTCAAAGCAACAATGAACCAGGTACAAGAAGACAAGCGGGCTCTGACTTGACAAGAGTAGGGCAGCAGCGGCAGTAGCAACAGGCTGATCCCTCCTTTTTCCTGGGATCACACACTCTTTCTTAGGACCTGGGATTTGACTCCTATCTACTTCATGATAAGAAAATAACAGACCCCAAGTAGAAGTCTTTTAAAGTATGGCCAATCATAGATAGTCATAGACATCAGACTGAGTGCCCATCAGTCTTGGTACTTTTAGAGGGAAAGGAAGGAAGACATGGTCTGGGGCAGCAATAAACTGTATCCATAGCACAATCTCCTATGATTATTAGAAGTGTTGTACCCCATCCCTTTTGGATATCAGCATGGCAATTTCTCAGAAAATTAGGAAACAACCTCAAGACCCAGCAATACAACTTTTGTGTATATAGCCAAAGGATGCTCAATCGTGCCACAAGGACATGTGCTCAACTATGTTCAGAGCAGCTTTGTTTGTCATAACCAGAACTTGGAAACAACCTAAATGCCTCTTGAATGAAGAATGGATAAGGAAAATGTGTCACATTCACACAATGGAGTGTTGCACAGTAGAAAAAAATAATGATATCTTGAAATTTGCAGACAAATGGATGGATTTAGATATCATCATATTGAGTGAGGTAACCCAGACCCAGAAAGACAATTATCATATGTACTCACTCATAAGTGGATTTTAGACATAAAACAAAGAAAATCAACCTAAAACTCACAATCCCAGAGAACCTAGACAACAATGAAGACTCTAAGAGAGACATATGTGGATCTAATCTGCATGGGAAGTAGAAAAAGACAAAATTTCTTGAGTAAATTGAGAGCATGGGGACCATGGGAGAGGGTAGACAGGAGGGAAAGGAAGGGAGGAGAGCAGAGAAAATTGTATAGCTCAATAAAATCAATAAAATTTTCAATTATTAAAAAAGGATATTAGATACATGTAATCTAACAGTTTGAAGACAAATACATGTACTTGAGTGAAGGCTAAAAAAATAAGAAGTGATGTACCCATCCCCCATTAACCATCCTCTCTTCCTCTCCTCTCTCTTTTACAGTCTTCCCAGACTCTGCTAACCACTATTTTATTCTCTACTTATAACAGCAATGCTCCAACTTCCACATATAAATGAGAACATGCAGCTCTTGTCTTTCTATGCCTGGCTTATTTCATGCAATTCAATGCCCTCCAGGCTCATCCTTGTCACTGCAAATGACAGGATTTTGTTCTTTTTATAGTTGAATAATATCCCGTTGTGTATAATACTGTGAAAATTAAGTCTGAAGGAAGAAATAAAGGCTGGGAATTAAGATGACCTCCACAGTTTGAAAAGCTTCACCTAACCTGGGAAGTGGAGTCTTAGACCTAGCTATACCATGATCAGAGTACAGGAGGATGCAGACTGCATGCTACAAGGTGGGAGTTTCATAGCTAAGAGTAGGAAGGAAGAAGGGGGCTTCATTAAAGAAGAATGGAGAAGTTAACTGCTTTCCTTAGGTAGCAGTTGTTGAAATTATAGTCTATTGTCTCTCTTTGAAACCATCAGCGGTCTGGGGTCTGGGCCAGCTGCTTTCCTTATGCTGTCCCTGGCACTTTGAGCCCTGGGCCTGGTCTTTGGAGGTAGAGCCATTTGTGTGCCATATTTCTTTCATCTGCTCTTCCACCAGTGGACACAGTTTGGTTCCATATCTTGTCCATCATGAATAATTCTGCAGTAAACACGAGTGTACAGATGTTTCTGACATGCTGGTTTCATTTCCTTTGAATGCATGCTGTGTGGGGGTTGCTGGTACAATATGTCTACTTTTCATCTTCCCTGACATTTCAAAGCAGGAAGACCACTGCATGGTTGAATCTGAATTATATCTTTTATGTCTCTAAACTCAGCATCAATAGCAAAAGTTGGAAGCCTTATTAAAGACTTTATTACACTTTTTACAGAAAGAGAAACTGAGGCTTCTTTATTTCTCTTCTCACTTGCATTTTCTCTCAGAGAAACTCACTGGGAGGTAATCAAAATGATTGGCATGTTAGTAATGAGGATACAGGAAAGGATCATCAGCTAGTCCTGCCCAAACCTGCCAAAAGCAGAAAACTAAAACATAAGCACTTATCATTATAGATTCCCTTGCAGCTAGGATTTAACCATGTGATTCTATTTGGATTAATGGTCCATAAGGGAACATCAGCTAGTGGTCATCAAGAACTGGTATGGGAGGTCCTTCTGTCTATCTGCTGTTTTCATTGGTTAATGAATAAAGAAATTGCCCTGGTCTGTTGATAGGGCAGAACTTAGGTAGGCAGAGAAGATAGAACTGAATTCTGGGAGGAAGAAGGAAGAACCAGAGAGACACCATGGATCCGCCACCAGAGTAAGACATGCTGCCAAAACTTAGCCAGTAAGCCACTGCCACACGGCAATACACAAATTAATAGAAATGGGTTAAACTAAGATGTAAGAGTTAGCCAATAAGAAGTTAGAGCTAATGGGCCAAGCAGTGTTTTAATTAATATGGTTTCTGTGTGATTATTTTAGTTCTGGGCAGTCGAGATGAACAAGCAGCCCGCTCTTTCCTCCTACAAAGAACCTTTATTCTTACAGAGAGACAGAGACAGACAGACAGACAGACACAGAGAGAGAGAGAGAGAGAGAGAGAGAGGCAGAGCAGACAGGAATAGAAGTCAACTAGAGTCATCCACTGATCCTTCCCTTTCCTTTTCCCACTTCATAGCAATTCTTGACAAACACCAAGACACAGCTAATAGACTAAGCATGATGTAGCAGAAACATGCAAAAACCTGAGTCCTGAGTGTCATTGATGAGCTACCGAGTTACATCTCCTTTTCCAGGTGTGAAAGAAAAGAATAAACCTCCCTATTGTTTAAGTCACTCTTGGTCCTTACAGATAAAAGCATTCTCTTCCTGAAACTGTGCTTTCAGACAGACTTATGTTTGTGCTTTCTACTTGTTATAAAATTCTCGACAAGTTAAGCACCCCTCTGAGACTTAATGCCTTAGTTAGACTTTCTATTGCTGAGACACAACACTATAACTAAAACTCAAGTTGATATTTATCAGGACAGAAACCTAAAGAAGGCAGGAACCTGGAAGCAGGAGCTGATGCAGAGGCCATGGAGGGGTGCCCCTTACTGTCCTGATCCCTGTGACTTATTCACTCTGATGTCTCAGAGAACCTAGGACCAGCTGATGCACAAACTATTAAGCCACAACCTTTCCTTTCTTTTTTTCTTGTCTTTTCTTTTTTTTTTTTTTGTATGTTTTTTCAAAAAACAGGGTTTCTCTATATAGCCCTGACTGTATTGGGACGCATTCCATATACCAGCTGGCCCCAAACTCACAGAGATCCACCTGTGTCTGTCTCCCGAGTTCTGGAATTAAAGGTGTATGCCACCATTGCCAGGCAACCTTTCCTTTCTTATTCATCCCCAAATCTCACATTGAGAACATAAATAACTTTGATAGAAATCTTTACAAATTCAAACACATTAAAATTTCAGTCTCTTTAAAATATCTAATCTCTCTAAAAGTACAAAATCTCATATAAAAGTTCACAGTCTTTCAGTCATGGGTTCCTGTTAAAATCAAAATTCGATGAAATAGCTTCTCATTTCAAGAGACCAGAACACAGTCGTGATCTGAGCAAAGCAAGACCAAACTGTCAGCAGTATAAATAGCTCAACATCTAATGTCTGAGGTTTGCTCACAATCTTCTGGGCTCCCCCAAAGACTTGGGTCACTTCTCCAGCTCTGCTCTCTACAGCAAACACAGGTTCTCTTCTAAGATTGGGCAGGTTCCACTCCACTGTTTCTAGTGGTGGTGGTCACTTCATTATACTGGCATTTCCAGAATGCTGGGGTCTTCTATTGCAACTATACTACACTTTCCCCAATAGTCTCTCCAGGGCTCTCTTCATGATATAACGCCTCAACTTTTCTCCATGATCCCTTCAATTCTTGGGCTTCCACTGATATTCTAGCTGTACCCTCACCAATGGTCTCTTCTGACCTCTCACAATCATTACCTGCTCCCCACGACTCGTACACAATCATAATCTGCACTCCATGACCCCCTCATGGCTTTAAAACCAGTACCACCCGGGAAACTCTTATACTACCAAGTTCAGCTGCCAGCATAAGGTACAACCTTGGTCATCACTGGAACACAACTTCTGTGTGCTGACTCTGAGGGAACACTACCCAGATTCCACCTCAGTGATAGAGGTCTCTTCTTATTCTCTGCTAAATTCTAAGCTCCAGCTAACTGGGATTGAGTATACCAGGAAAGCAAAGGTTTTACTTTAGTAGTTCTGGCAGCACAGCTGAGTTTTCAGCTCCCACTAACCAAAACCACAGATTCTTCACACAAACACCAGCATAATTTTTGCCTCCCTCTGAAAAGTCACAATCCAAGGCTCCATTGTCTACACTGCTCTCAACATCTTAATCTTCCAAGCTCCAAGAGAACAGCTCACTGTGCTATGAACACTCAGTGGCTTTTCTAGCCCAAAGTTCCAAAGTCCTTCCACAGTCCTCCCCAAAACAATGTAGTCAGGTCTGTAACAGAAATACCCCACTCCTGGTATCAACTTGTCTTAGAGTTTCTATTGCTGTCATGAAACACCATGACCAAAAAGCAAGTTGGGGAGGAGAGGGTTCATTTGTCTTACACTTCCATATTTCTGTTTATCATTGAGGGAAGTCAGTACAGAAACCAAAACAGGGCAGGAAGCTGGAGGCAGGACCTGTTACAGAGGCCCAGGGGGGAGCAATGCTTACTGTCCTATTTCCCATGGCTTGCTCAATCTGCAAAAAAAAAACAAAACAAACCTAGGACCATGAGCCCAGAGATGACACTACCCACAATGAGCTGTGCCCTCCCCCACTGATCACTAATTGAGAAAATGTCTTCTGGACAGTGATGGTGATCGCACATGCCTTTAATCCCAGCACTTGGGAGGCAGAGGCAGGTGGATCTCTTTGAGTTCAATATACAACTAATATACAAAATGAGTTCCAGAAAAGCCAGCACTGTGACACAGAGAAATCCTGTGTTTCAAAAAACAAAAAGAAAAGGAAAAGGACAAAAGAAAGAAAATGTCTTACAGCTGGATCTCATGAAGACAGTTTCTCAATTAAGGTTCTCTCCTATAAAATAACTCTAGTTTGTCAAGTTGTCATAAGACAAATCTGCACACTTCACTCCACAAAATACAAAGTAGGAAGGGTCAGGATCAATAGCTGGCTTGTTTTAGGAATTAGACTAATGAAACTGTGCATGAAGCATATCTGGTATTTTGTGGGTATTTGTACCTTTTCCTCTTCTCCCCAAAACCTGAATGACAAAACAATGAAAAGCCCAGACTCTGAAATCCCTCGGGCGTACTTGTGTTTGAGTCAGGACACTTTGTGATCTCAAGTGGTTCCATGTCCATTGTCTGTGATCCCAGTGTCTGCTTCCCACGTGATCAGACCTGATGTCAATCTCCAGGAACCTCCAAAAGAGCTGGGCATGGTGGCACATGCTTGTAAACCCAGTTCTGGAAATCAGAGATATGAGGTCGTAGAGCTTGCTGGCAGTGAGCTTGATATAATCAGCAAGCCCCAGGTCCCAGTCAAAACTCTCTTTCAAAAACAAACAAACATACAAACACAACAACTGACAGTAGCCAGTTCCTGAGGAGCCACACCAGAAATTGACCTCTGGCCTATATATACAAATGCATACACATCTACTAGGACACATGTGAGCATACATACATACATACACACATGTGCATGCACACACACACAGCTACAACAAAACAATAAGCAAAGAAAGAATGAATTGTGCAGATCTCAGCACATGAATTGCTACACATTAAATATTTATTGTATATTAACAAGTATCTTTATTACTAGTTAATCATTCAAGAAGAACTACTGTAAAGAGAGCTACTTGTTTGTTCTCAACTGCTCATCCCTGAAATAATTACACAGACACTACATTATTTAAAACAATGCTTGGCCAATGACTCTAACATATGTTTGGCTAACTCCTATCCTAAACTATCCCATCTCCATTAATCTGTGTATTGCCATGTGGCTGTGGCTTACCAGGTAAAGTTCAATCTGGCAACTGTCTCCAGTAGGGGGATACATGACTTCTCCATGACTCCACCTTCTTTCTCCCAGCATTCAGTTTAGTTTTTCCAGCCTAGATCTGTTCTACCCTATCAGGCCAAGCCAGTTTCTTTATTAACCAATGGTATTCACAGCGTACAGAGGGGAATCCCACATCATCAACATTATAGTCAATAAGAAATGAATGTTGTTCCCTACTCCCATTCCCACAAGATCCCTCCTTCTGCTTATGTAGAGCCTGAGTTTGTTTCATATCCCCCACACACACACTTTGGATATAACCCATCCCTCACTGAGCTCACTGCAGATTCCTTGGATGGATCTGTTTCTATCTCAAAAGTGGTTGTCTTGTGGAACTATGGCATGTAGTCAAACTTTGGCATATGAGGAAGGTGACTGACTGGGTGGCCTTGGCCACATTTCTTCTCTCCCAGAGCAATCCCCATCAGAAGGGACAATATCATTCTTTGTGCTGATGTTTTCATGACTTCTGTATCATTTGGAGGGCAGAAGGCATCTCCAGCAGTGTGAGGAGACAGCCAGCCTTGTCATCATCTGGTGACATTCAGAGGGACCTGGATCTTTGAAGACTTGCTTGAATTGTTATCTCCCCTGTCCCAAGTCTTACCCTACCAAGCAATTCTGTGCTTCCACACCAGTTTGAGTAGATTTTCTATTATCTGTGATCCAAAGCTTCCTAGCTGATAAACTGGTCTCTGACATTGTGCTGCTCCAACGTCAAAGCTCTATGCTTGACTCAGAAAGGAGGTCTTAATCTATAGACTGACAGAAGTCAGAGAGTTTCTCCTGCTCCATTACCTAAATGAGAAGTGCAGGCCCAGAGATGGGAAACAACTCTCTCCATGACACACAGCTACTAGGAACCAAAACTCTAATGCACACCCATGTTTTACTAGACTTTTAAAGCCTTGACTTGTGTCTCACTGCCAGTGTCATAGAAGGTGAAAAGCTGATGGTATTTGTGAACATGAGAAAAATGAAAGAAAATCAAGATGCTCGCACTTTCTGCAGATTCTCTGGGAGATAAAGTAGTTCCCAGGAGCATCCAGCCCTCAGCCTCCAAAATACCAAAGCTCAGATCTGCCTAGTGGTTTTCATGTCATGACATATGTAGAACTACATGTCAAAGAAGAACATAATAAACTCGCCTGAGGGACTGATTGCCCTCAGGAAAAATTGTGGATCGAGCAATGGCAGGGCCCTGGTGAAACACTATATGGTGACCAGTTTGACCCTGGTGTTTAAACACAGAATCCTCAACACTGAGCAGCCAACAGTGATTCCCAGACAAACCAAGGGCTGATGGGGAACACAGAAGGAACCCCAGTTTCTGGCTGAGCCAGGGGATACTAATATATGTAAGGTTCTGTTATTTCCTTCAGCTTATATAAGCTGGGGCCAATCTTGGACTCAAGTCCCTCCAACTTGGACTTCTCCCTCTCCGAGAGAGCCAAGAATCACACAGTAAAGAGATGGTCCCACAGGATAAGCCCCTAGTGCTCTGCAGTATCCTTGCCCCTCTTCTTTCAGGCACACAGGGGGATGATGCACTTCTAATGACACAGCCATGTAGCCAGCATCAACAGCAGCAGCCAGCACTAAAGGTGGCTGCAGGAACTCTGCCCAGGAGTCAATGAGCTTTCAGCTACTAAATTCCTGCAGTAACTCAGGGAAAAAAGGTTCGGAATTTATCCAGTCAAATACCTAAGACATGGCAGAACTACGAATTCTCCTATGTCAGCTCATCTAAGTCTAAACTTTGGTATGCTTTTATTGTTAAACATTGAAAAAAAATCCCCAGGGAGGAAAAACTCATATAACATGTTGAAAAAAATCAGATGGAAAAATCTACACCTCAAATGACCTCAATTATTTTTACTGAGAAGTGGAAGAAGACTAAAAGTGAACAGGCTACGCGAGGCCTGCTGCTGAGGTCTTTAGAGACTCTGTGGAAGGGTTTTATTTTCCTTTTACATGCGTCTGTGATCTTTTTTCTCTTCTACGATGAGTGCACACCACTGGGTTCTTAAATAATGAGTCCACATTCTTTTCTATTGAAAACAGATTCTTCTCTCACATAATACATCCCACGTTTCCCCTCCCTCCACTCCTCCCAGCTCTTCCCCACCTTCTCTCTCCACTAGATCCACTCCTTCTTCATTTCTCTTCAGAAAGAAGGAAAATGTTGTTATCCAAGAGACAAAAACTGAAGATGACAAAGCAAGATACAATCAGACAAGGCAGAAGCCCTTATATCAAGACTGGTTAAGGCAACCCAAAGAGTCCCAAGAACAGGCTAAAGAGTCAGAAACACACCTGCTCCCACCGTTATCAGTTCCCCCAAAACACCAAGTTAACAGGCATATCATACATGCAGAGGGCCTGCTGTAGATCCTTGCAGGCCCCATGCTGGGCTCTTCAGTTGTGAAGAGCCCATATGAGCCCCACTGAGCTGATTCAGTGGACTGTGTTCTCCTGGTGACCTCAGCCGCTCTGATCCTTCTTCTCCCCATCTACAAGGGGTATAGAAATAAGGTGGGGTGCATCCTTGAGCACACAGCACGTGTTCCCAAGCCTGCAACATCAGCAAACTCAGCAGTGAAGGCGATCAGGTGTGTACCAAACCCTACTGTGTGTCAGATGTTTAAAAGACATTGCAGCAGTCCTGCCAATGAGTCTCAGAAATAAGGGTAGGATTTCTAACATCAGATAAGAAATTTCAGGAGGGTTAAGATTGCACAGCTATGAATTTCAGATCAAGACATTTGGGTGTTCCTTCCTCTACACGGTATCTATTCAATGAATCCCATTAGGTCATAATTCATAACTGCCCTTCATCGATATTCCTCAGTCACTGTGAAGGTGGGGGATCTTTGAGTGGTACCCCAAATCAGAGCTATACCTCCCTACCCACAAGAGGGATGAAAAATAGGAACTAAAGTGTTAATTATTGAGTGTCCACCTTCTCAATTCTACTCCCCAGAAAATATCTCTCTGGTGCTTGCAGATCTCTGTAGACGCCTCCTCTGTGTACCAATATTCCCTTCATCCAGCCACCTGAGGCCAGACCAATGGGACAAGAAAAGCAATAAGAACACTCAGTGGCTAGGTCTTCCTTAAATAACCAGAGCTATAAAGAGGACACTGTTTTTACATTCTTAATATGGAAAGTTCAAATATGTACAAGCAGACAGTTTGCCAGCCCCATATGGAACACTTCTCAGCAGCTATCATCATGTTCCATATTTTTATTTACTTTATCCATACCATATTTTTCACTGGGTTATTTTAAAGCAAACCCCAGACACCATGCCATTTGAACTTAATACTTCAATGTATGCTGTTTGTAAATGAACATATTATGTTGAAATATCATGTTTATAGCATACCTCACAAAATTCTAATTTCATCCAATACCCAATTTAAATATGTCTATGTGTAGTTACATAGACAGAGAGAAGTGGATGACAGCTTTCCCAACAAAACTAATAGAAGACTCATTTAATGTATTAAGTTTTTGTGTTTTCCATATCCAAGTAAAGGAAGACCAGAGTGTTGTCCTGGTTAAGGACAACATACTTTGGGTTCGATAATAGGCCATCATCAAAGACTTGAACTTTCTTCAGAGTGGAAGAAAGTTAATAAACTACAAGGAAAAACAAACTACAAACCATGGCTGTCACAAGGAAAATGCATAGAGATAGTCCCTCCCTTTAATCCTCTTGCCCATTGAGCCATTAGAGCTCTGTCTGCTGTCTTGTAAAACAAGGCTCATCTCAGGCTTCCGTGCTTGCTTCTTTGTAGGATTGTTCACACGCTCCTCCACCCTACAGCCTCCCAGAGATAAGACCTGCACTGGGAAGTTCTGCTCAGGCCAACCTGTATATAGCTCTACAAGAGAGTCATTTTGCTGTATCAGCTCCTCCATGCTGTGTAACATGAAATCATAGACTTAGTAGGAGAAAATGCTTTGTTTGCTTCTTAGAGATTTTGATGCTGAGCATCTGAAGTAGAAGTCACTGGGCTTGGGGATGAGTTCAGTCATTTGATTTGGAGACTCTAGGATCTAGAGTATCATTTTCTTTTCTTTTCCAACTTCTTTAACCTACCAAGTATCATGGTTCATGGTCTTCCTCTACCTTCAAAACAAGCAGTGAAGGGTTGAATGTCTCACTAGGGTATCATCTCTCTTGTTCAGGATCTTAGCTTGACAGCTACACTGAAGGACACTGGATGGTGACATTGTATCCACCCAGGACTTAGGATCATTGCCTTATCTTAAGGCCAACTGGTAGCAACCTAATTTCTGATTCTGTAATTGTTCCTATGGCATTCACCCACTATGCTGGCCAATGACAATTGCTACCATCTTACATTAAAATTAGCATCTCCTGTGGGAGAAGTGAATAATAATACATTAGCCATAAACACTCCATGGATTTAGACTCTCAACCCCTTTCTATTATCTCTTCCTCTGTCCCTTCATTCATGGCCCCTAACCTCCCCTTGGGCACCATTAAAGGGGAGAGGAGAGTTATGCCTAAAGGGCTCATATTTTGGGTTCGTGCTCACTGGCTATGTGGCTTGGAAATACCATGAACCTTGATGGTCACTGATGTCCTCTCAGTGAAATGAAGAGAATAATAATCATTTGAGGGCAAGTCAGGTGATGGATGTATGAAAGAGTTGAGAACCATGTCTGGCACCTAGAATGCTCTCCGCCACTCGTAGTATTAGCAAATAATAGCAATGTCCTCATCAGCTCCCCGCTGAGAGATACCTTGCAACTCCTGCTGGCCTCTGCTGGGAGCCTTGGCCACTGATGTAAGTCTGTTTGGCTCCACACAGCCCTACTCTTCACACCCTATGGATGTCGGCGTGGAAGCTGTTAGTTCTGAAACCAGCCACAATGTCTTTTTCATCTCAGTCAACCACTTCTGACTAAGGGAAGAGAGGGTGTTCCCTCCCATGTCTCTGCATCTGTAACTAGGGTTTCAGCAAAGGATTGAAGGTTGGAGTGGCATTCAGAATGACCCAAAGTCAAGGCCACATACTCAGATAAAAGCTAACAATGAACACGGGCTCAGAATTGGAGAGCAGCCTTGCCTGGAAAAGGCTGCCAGCCAGGAGATTGAGAATGTCTTGAAGTCCAATGGCTCTTGTCAGGTCACCCTACTGGCCCTAGGGTCTAGACTTCTTTAGCCTTTAGCCAACATGAAGCATGACACTCTTCCCACTCTGACTTCACCAAACACAGAACAGGAAGAAGGCACAACATAAAACCACTGTCCCCCATATTCCCAGACAAAGGACATAGGTCCCTGAACAGAGTGTGACTATAGTCCCACATGGGCACACATATGCATACACATTCAAACAAGCACACATACTCACACACATGCATGCACAAGCACACACAGATGCTTTTATGGTTTGCAGATGCCCCTTTAATTTCCTGCCTTGGAAACTGAATTCCCAAAGTGACATGCTGATGGTCTTGAGAAGCAGAACCTGTGGGAAGCCCCACGCTCTTAAATGGTTAATCTCCCATGTGTTGGTGCATGGCGGGAGAAGTTGTTATAAAGAGAAGGCTTTCTGGAACATTTGGAGTATCATCACATGATACCTTCTGCCTAGGTTAAGACCCAGCAAGACCCTCACTGGTTGCCAAATCAATGTTAGTGCTCATGGTTTGCTAGCCTTTAGAACTGCAAGCCTGGAAAACTTCTGTTCTTTATAAATGACAGTTGTGGTGCTCAGCCACAGCCACAGAAAACAGACAAACAGATATACATATGTGATGTGGGAGTGATTTCTTATTAATAAAGAAACTGCCTAGGCCCATTTCATAGGCCAACCCTTAGGTAGGCGGAGAAAACAGAACAGGATGCTGGGAGAAAGAAGCTGAGTCAGAGAGTCGCCATGGTTCCAGCACTACAGACAGACGCAGGTTAAGATCATTCTTGGTAAGCAGCCTGTGGGCTATACAGATTAATAGAAATGGGTTAGATCAATATGTAAGAGCCAGCCAATAAGAGGCTGAAACTAATGGGTCAGGCAGTGTTTAAAAGAATACAGTTTCCGTGTAATTATTTCGGGTCATAAGCTAAACTAGCCATGTGGGCGGCAGGATGCTGGGGACGCAGCTCCGCCGCTCTTAATTCAACACATATGAATATGTTTGCGTGTGTGCACGTGAGCATGTGCACACACACACACACACACACACACACACACACACACACACTTAATTAGAAACTCGATTTTAGTCAGATCAGAAAGCAGCTTCTATCAGATTCCTTCCATCCCTTGACTCACCATCTGCCATGTTTTGGCTTTAAACTCTCATCATCCCATGCCCCACCCCCAGATGGGGAAACTGAAGACTCAGAGCAGCTAAGGAGGCTGGTCAAGAATACAAGACAGTGCACTGACTTCCAGCACAGAATTAAGAATGCAATCATATCTTCTGGGTATGAAATTTGTCTTCTTGTTGCAGAACGGAGTGGCTGGATACTGGACAAAAGTCCTTTGACAGTTGCTTATCTTTAAATCTTTCCCTAAATGGTATCATTTCTTTTAAATGGGCTAAGCGACTATGAATAATTAGCAATTTATAATTATTATGCCTCATTAACTTAATA
Organism: Microtus ochrogaster; assembly: GCF_000317375.1. Classification (NCBI taxonomy): domain Eukaryota; kingdom Metazoa; phylum Chordata; class Mammalia; order Rodentia; family Cricetidae; genus Microtus; species Microtus ochrogaster. The sequence continues at coordinate 17,719,193 of NC_022015.1, forward strand.
AAGGATTATATCTTTATAGAAAATTCAGAGCTAATTGGAAATGAAAGTTAAGCCACATTTTTATGGATTTCTCCAGAGGGATATGCCCTTCAGAGCAGATGCCCAGAAACTAGAAAACGATACTCAGCTGGGGCCATTTTCACCAAACCTCTGACCTTCAACCCAGTGTGACTAGGAGAACCATCCCTGAGCCCAAAACTACAAGATTCCCTGTATCTGACCAAAGACAAGACCCAGGAAGCAAAATACACTAAGAGTCCAGTTAATAGCTCACCAGGGGCGTATGCTGTGACCCAGAAAACACAGTCTGGGAGTGTGGGCAGCTGAGGACTCAGGGAGCTGCAGTTTGCAGTGTGGTCTCCTTGGGGAGACAAATGCAGGGCAGGCTGCCCTTGGCACTGGGAGAAGGAGGCTGGAGAGGAAATGTCCCAGAGCATGTGTGAAGGGCCCTAAGATCAGGGAGTTGCCATCACCCATTGCCAGATCTGTGACCCTTGCTCCCCTCAGCTGGAGTGACCGCACAGCTCCTGAACACCCCCACTCTTGACATTCTCTTGAGGGTTCCATTGCTGCCAAGTTGTCTTCCTTTGAGACAGTGTCCTGTAGCTTAACTGGTCTCAAACTACTGAGCTAAGGAAGGTCTTGCATTCCTCACCCTCCCACTCAGTTGCTGGACTGCCAGGATTACAGATTTTTTTCAAGTAATTAGTTAGCTAATAAATTACTTTTTAATTATTGTTGAAACCAGGGTACCATTTATGCAGCCCTGGCTAGCCTGGAATGTCCTTTGTAGATGAGGTTGGCCTGGAATTCACAGAGAGCCACCTGCCTCTGCCCCTACTTCAGGGATTAAAAGCATGAGCCACCACCCCTGCTGTCACATCGGTTCTAATATCACCAGAGGGGCTTCTGAAAGTCAAATCTGATGAGTTACCCCCTCCATCTGCTAAAAGTTCTTTTCCATGGCCTTTGAGGTCTCTGAGACAGAGCCTAGAGGAATGAACCCACTGACCATCCCAGGCTCTGTTCTTCCTCCTCCTTGCAGAATGGTGGAGCAAAACACTCCAGCAGGGACAGTCTCCATCAGATGTGGACCCCTCAATTTTGGACGTGTAGAGTCTTAAGTTCTGTTGTGTTGAACACAAATGGAATAAGGCATGTGTCCTCTATTCAAAGCTGGCCACATACACAAACAGGGCCCCATAGGGGCAGAGCAGACTGGTCATTTCATGCTCCAGGAGAAGCTGATACTCATCACATTGTAACATGATGGCCCTAGGCTTTCGGTTTTGGTCTTTGTCTCACAATACTGATTTGTCATATGTGCACCAACTAAGCACATGGAGCGGGTGCTAGGAGACTGGCACAGTGGGGTCCAGACCACAGCAGCCTTTTCCATCTAGACTCCCGTCTCTCACAAATAGTTCACATGCATGGAGGTCCAGTCACATGACCATGCCATTAGCCACCCTAGGTCCTCTGTGTGTGCCCTGCTCATCTCCTAGACATTCCCCAAAACCTCTGTATAGCAGCCAACCCTCCCTTGCCTGTCCATTCTTTAAAACTTCCCAGCTTTACCCTGACATCTTGTTTCCCTTTCTTCCTAGGCTTAACCACTTTACTCAACAACTCTGCTGATCTGTTTCCTTGTTTAGTGTCCATCTCCTGCTGAAAACAAGTCCCTATGGGGCAAGCCCCTTGTTTAGCAAGATATCCTTAATAATGGAGCAGTGTGTGGAGTTAGTACACATTAAATGTAAGTATGTTGGATTCATGCATAAACAGATATGCAAATAACCAACTGACTGCCACAGCAGGGGCAGAAAACTATCAAGAAATGCTCTCTTGACCACTGAAGATTCTACCCAGAGGAAAAAGATCAGGAGTTCAGGCTTCCCTGGATTTATTTTGTTAAGATTCTCAACCTAACAAAATTGGCCCACAGTGCCCTTTTAAAATGTATATGGCAAGCAAGATGATAATGAATGTTAAATGTTTAATTAATGTTTATTATGGCCAGCGTATTAGCTTGAAGTTGGATTTATAGTCCAGTCGTTTTGCCATCTTGATGAGACAGACTGATGTCATAGCACCAAAGTCTTAGGCTCCAGGGGCCTTTCTGACATCTCTCTCATGAATGAGGTGAAGAGCTCACACTTAACACTTAATAAACTCTGATGAGAAACAGAGTGAACCAGGCCCCAACATGAACAGGTGAACGCACAGTTGCTGGACTCAGTCTACAGAGGCCCATTTCACCTTTCTCATGTGGAAACTGCTATTGGTGGGGAATAAGGCAGAAGAAAACATAAAGCTGGGCTGCCTCCCTCGCTGGAGTCTCTCCTGGGTAAGCAGGGAGCAGATAGAACTGTGCACAGAGCAGCTCATGTCCAAAGGAATGGCTTCTCCACCTCCTTCTGCTCCTCTTTCTCCCCACCCCACCATCAATCCATCAGTGTCCCTGCCTCTAGAATGACAGTGCGCTATGTATGATCATCAGATCTGCTCCAGAGCAAAGCAACCTAATAGGTAAAATTTATTTTTTCAGATACAAAAAAAAAATCCACTCAAAGTGCCCCAAAATTGTCCTAAGGTGAACAACCAACAGAGAAGCATTAGTTCAAGAAAATTCAGGAAATCACCGTAAGATCAGCAAAAGCTGGTGACATTTAAGCCATAGCACAACTGTGACTCTCTAAGCCACAGCTCCACATCAGAGAGGTGTACCTCATCTATGTGTAACCAAAAAGGCAGGGGCTCTGCTCCAACTCCTGATTTAGGGGTACAGTTCCACAAACACTTCTCACCTCCTCTGGCCCTCGCTGCAGATGCAGAGCAAGCACAGCATAGAGGCTCTGATAACCCACCCGTACTCAAACCCCAGCTAGCTTGTGGCACATACCAAACTAATCAAGAACACAAAGGACTGTCCCTTCTCTACAGTTTGGGTTAGGAGGGGGATCAGTAACTCAGAGAATACAGACATTCTCAAAAGCAATGGAGATGTCAGTGATGAGCAATTTAAAAAAAGACCTCTAGCTCCTAAGCAAGAGGTAAATGTTAAAGCCATCTGAAATTCGATGAAGGGAATCTGGGAAAGGAGCAGAGTCTAGGAGTCACCCATCCCGGTGACAGGAAAGTGGCACACATGCTCCAATCTATGCCCATTCTAGACCAAGCAGAGCAGTAACTGAGGTATCACCAGAGGCATACAAAGAACCATCAGCACAAGGCAAAAGCCTTACTGTCACAAAGGCCTTAAATGTAGGCTTTCATCAAACACCAAACAAGCAATATGCTACACCAGCCCTGTGACCACTGTTTCCAGATACAGACCTGGCTGACCAACATGTGACAGACAGAGATACACGTTGCTGTAGCAAGGGAAGGTGACTTTATTCAAAAAACTATCTGAACAAAATCATGGGGCATTTTTGTACAAATTTTCCTCCTGAGGGCTTAGCATTGGATTATACGAAGGATTAAGAAAGTGAATAAAGAGATATAGATAAACTTAAGAAGTTAGTGTTGAATTGCAGAATAGTTATCACAAGGGCCAACAAACTGTCACTAACTATCCAAACCTTCCAAGATTTCTATAACTTGTTTTTGTTTATTTTGTTTTGTTTTACTGATATAGTCATCAAACTCTATGGTTGGCAGATTACCTAAGTGCAAGAACGCAGGTTGCTAACAAGCTGAAAATTTCTTTATCCCGCAGTATTTCAAGAGAAAATAAACCTTTTCAATATGGGGTCAATGTTGTAGCACTAAGAAGCTGGAATTTATGATTGAAACAGAAAACACCCTAGTCACAATCAGCAGTATAGAAGACTGGTTGTGTGCACAAGGCTGTGTCCTCTCAGGAACAATGGCAGAAACTCTGAGCTGTTAGTCTTTGGATAAATGTAAGTAACTCCCTGAATTTTTATGTCAGCTTAAAGCCACACACATACAATGCCAAAAAAAATTTCAAGAGTTAAGGGGATGTTGGAACAACCACTGAGTAGTGTATGGCTACACCAAGCTAGGGGCAGAAGAACTTCACCAGCAGAAGTGTCAAGCATGGGAGAAATGTGAACAGTCATCAGAGCCACCACCCTGACAGGCTCTGTCAAATCAACCATCTAAGAAAATGACATGGACATGCCAAGAATTCCCACATTACCATTACAAGACATTATCAAGAAAGTGTTCTTGGCCGGGCCGTGGTGGCGCACGCCTTTAATCCCAGCACTCGGGAGGCAGAGACAGGCTGATCTCTGTGAGTTCGAGACCAGCCTGGTCTACAGAGCTAGTTCCAGGACAGGCTCCAAAGCCACAGAGAAACCCTGTCTCG
>NC_022015.1:17723631-17726845 GCF_000317375.1 Microtus ochrogaster
AAAAAACAAAAACAAAAAAAAAAAAAAAAACGAAAATGTCCTTGACACGTAGGAATGAAAATAGATAATAGAAATTGTTACGGGATATTTTGATTGCACTCTGGCATCCCCAACCTGACAATAAAGTTTACTTTGAATCAGAGGGCAGAGCTAGCTGACCAAAATTATCCATGGAGGTTTTTGAGGACCAAGGACATATACAGAGACACAGGAAGTAGTAGGGTGGGGCTTAGATAGTTTCTTGGCCTTTTTGGATCAAAGGAGAGAGAAAGAGGAGGTCACTGGTCACCTCTTTGCCACTTCTCAGATCACTCTGGTTCTTATCCCAGTATCTGACTCCGGAGTTTCTATTGATAAAGAATAATTACATAAACACTTCTTCTGGTATGAAATGTGCGGATGAAATCACAAGGCAATTGGAGTCTCCTCTGCAGTTGGCTTTTCCTCCCCTCACACTCAGGCCTTCCACATCAGTCTAGGGTTTTCCTGTTGCAGCCTCTCTACAACAGCCTCCAGCTTCTGCCCATCCCCAGCCTCAAACACCACTGGTAGACAGACCCCAAATGCCACTGGAGTTAGCTGCCCATCACCTGCTGGCTCTATCATTCAGGTGGGCCCATGCCCTTGCTTCTGGCCACGGGGGCATCTTCTGCATATCCTCTTATGTCTACTTTTAAGGAGACCGGCTGACTGGTCCTGTTACTCAGGCCACTGCCACAGCAGTTTGGCTGCGTCATCACCAGCTCATGCTTTGACTGCTGCTGTCAGCCCCCAGTTACAGTCAAACAGATGCAGCCACTCTCATCCAGGCCATACACCACCTGTGTTCTCCTCCCAGCCATGCAACAGAGCAACAAAATTATGTTTTTTTTCTAACATTTTTCCTCACATTAAGAATGGGGAACAATATTACAATGCAGGGAATTATGTCTCCATATGGTTCTACAATGGATCATTTGTAAGTGGAGTTTAGAGCAGAACTTACCACACCATTGCATTATGAAACTTAAGAGGAACAGCCTAAGATTATTAGAAAACTCATCTTAATTTATCCAGTTACCATTCAGAAACAATCACCAGATGATAAGCACCCCCAACGCTATTTAGAAGTTAACTGGGATCCTGTAGAAATGTTAGATTTAAAAAGTATAAGGTAACAATAGTTTCATATAATATATTCATCTTTTGTGAAGCAAATCTTAAATTCATGTGAAACTCAGAACAGGATTGTTTTATAAGACTAGAAAGAGTTATCTACAGCAATATTGTAAACTGGTCCTCAGTTACAATGGAAAACATGGTGAGAGAGGAAACTTGGGTCATAAAACAATGAAGTAGGGCCAGAGGTTTTGAAATTTCCTAAGAACAGTTCCTTGGTGAAGGCAAGTGTGCTGACTTTCCAAGACAGATTACATTTGATGGCCATATCTTGGTTCTATGCTATATATCAGTTTTGAATGCTTGGGGCAGAGTTGAAGAATCTGGAAAGAAGATTGAGTCATTTACTAAAATTATACAAGGCCCAAAAGAAGCCATCACTGATTTTTACAAAGATTGACTTCAGCTATAAATAGAATGATATCAGATCCAGAAGCAAACAATATTAATTGAATATTAATTAATAACAAATATTAATTGAATCTTTGGCTCTTGAAAATAATAATTCAGTGATTAGGCCTTTAAAGGCAAGATCATTACCAATAGATGAATGGATTAGAAACACATCTGATATTGGATCTCATATTTATGATGATACTTGCTTGGAAAGGAAAAGTGATTTCTAAAAACTTATTTTAAAAAATCTAAAGGTTAGATGTTTTAATTGTGGCAAAGCAGATCCTCTGAAAAGGGATTGCAGGCCAAGCATTCCTAGAAACAATGTTATTTTTTCTGAAGATAATCCAAACAGAAGTTCCCAGCCTTATGGAATATATTCAGAAGTTGTGACAAAGGTTTGCACCGGACTAATGAATGCAGAATAGCAAGAATAGGCAAGATAACCCTTTGTCATCAGGAAAATTAATTAGGGGACCTCTCATGGGCCCCAATATCAAATTTGGTTCAATCATTCCCTGTCAGCATTTGGAAAACTCCTCCACAGAGCAATTAAAAGAGTTAATGCATATTGTGAAAAACCATACTGTTTTAGATGACAGAACAGCTTCAGTAACTAAAACAAGATTTTTAGGAGAGACCATAAAACAAGTATTTTGGCAAACTTCTATAAGTGATAAAACACCAAAGACAAAAATTTGAATAAATGGCACTGTAATTGAAAGTTTATGAGACACAGGTGTGTGTAACAATAATTTCACCAAAACCTTAGCATCAGATTGGCCTCTTCAAGAGGTAATTATTCAACTTCTAGGGATTTGAACTTTATCTCAGGTAAAACAAAGTAAAAGGTGGGTTGAGTGTGTAAAGCTGGATGGACAAGTAGGAAAATTAAAGCCATATGTGGCTAACATAACAATGAATTTATGGGAATGTTATTTGTTACACCAATGGAAAACACAGATTAACATTCCTCTGATCTTAGAAACAAATCATAAACCAAAGCATGTTTCTGAAAAAATATTAAGTTATCATCAAGAACAGTCACCAACCATTCAAATTACATGTAAGCAAGTCACCACAGTTTCTGATCTTTCAAAAGTACTAACAGCCCTGTAAAAGTAATCTTTAAAATGGTTAACTGACAAACCTGTGTGGATGAAACAATAACCTTTGAAATCAGAAAAATTACAGGCATTAGAAGAGCTTATACAGGAGCAGTTAAATTCTCAGTGTATTGAAGAATCTATCTCTGATATTTTCCATTAAAAAGAAATCTGGAAAATGGAGAATGGTAACAGATATAAGAGCTATTCAAAAGGTGATCCAGCCAATGGAATCTTTGCATCCTGGAATTTCCTTGCCATTTTTATTAACTAAAGAATGGTTTGATATTGTGATTGATTTTTTAAAAAATGCTTTTTTACTATACCTTTACAAGAACAGGATAGAGAAAAATTTACCTTCAAAATACCTACTTATAATAATTCCCAGAATGTTAAAAGGTATCCATGAAAAATTCTTCCACAAGAGATGTTAAACATTCCCATCTTGTGTCAATGTTTTCTACAATAGCCATTGAAAATAATTTGTAAACAGTTTCTTCAATCTATAACATATATATATATATATATATATATATATATATATATATATATAT
>NC_022015.1:17727215-17743286 GCF_000317375.1 Microtus ochrogaster
TATATATATATATATATATATATATATATATATATATATATATATGATATCTTACTAGCTAATTCAGATTCAGATTCCTTGAAAAAGACTGTTTGAAGATGTAAAGAAATTTTTGCCTTGTTTTTGATTACAAATTGCTCCTGAAAAAAAATACCAAGAGGAGATTCTATTGATTATCTAAAATATAAGATAGTTTTACAAAAACTTCAACCACAGAAGGTACAAATCAGGAGAGATCAATTACAACTCCTTAATGATTTTAAAAAATTGCTGGGAAATATTAACTGGCCCTCAATTGGATTGACAACTCAAGAACTAAATAATTTATTTTGAGTCTTACAATAGAATAAGAACTTAAGTGGTCCAAGAAAGTTATCAGCTGAGGCTGATAGAGAATTTGTTTTGGTAGAAAAGAAATTGCAAGATGCATATATAGATTGTTTGAATCCAGGGTTTGATTGTATTTTGGTTATTTTACCTTTTATACATTTACTTTTAGGAATTTTTATGCAGAGAAAAGATAATATCTTAGAATGACAATTTTTACCACAAAACAAGAGTTAAAAATTAAATATCTATGTAGAAAATTAATTGACAATTTAAATTCGTCAATTAACAAGAATAGACCCAACAGAAATTATGGTACCTTTTACTAATGCTGAAATTGCCTCATTATAAGCAGAAAATAAACTTTGGCAAGCGTTTGTAATTAGCCACAAATATCCCAAAAAGTAAGAAACTTCAATTTATAAAAATAACTAATTGGATCCTTCCTTGCATTGTACAAGAAACATAAATTGCTGGAGCCCCTATATTCTATACTGGTGCAAATAAATCAGAAAAGGCAGATTATAAGTCAGAAAATTTAAATAAAGAGGCTCAAAGCTCTTACAATTCTGTTCAATCAGAATTATGTGCTATTTCGTGGTATTATTAAGGTTTTCCAAACCTCTTTTAAAAATTACCAACTCTCAATATGCAGAAAGAGTTGTTTTACATATTGAAACTGCTGAAATTATTGCGCAGATGGTTCAGAATTCACTTTATGTATTAAATTATGAGAAGTAATCAGAAATAGAAATCATTCCTTGCATATAACACATGTCAGATACCATATGGGTCTATCAGGCCCTCTAGTGTAAGGAAATGATGCACTTGATTAGCTTTTGGAAGTGAATGTGCCCAGAGTCTCAGAATTTCATAAGAAACAAATTTAATTCTAGAAGTAAATATTAATTAATAACAAATATTAGTTGAATCTTTGGCTTTGAAAATGATAATTTAGTGATTAGGCCTTTAAAGGCAAGATCAGCACCAATAGAAAAATGTATTAGAAATACATCTGATATTGAATTTTTTTTTAATTTTTTTTTAATTTTTTATTTTTTGGTTTTTCGAGACAGGGTTTCTCTGTGGTTTTGGAGCCTGTCCTGGAACTAGCTCTTGTAGACCAGGCTGGTCTCGAACTCACAGAGATCCGCCTGCCTCTGCCTCTCGAGTGCTTGGATTAAAGGCGTGTGCCACCATCGCCCGGCCTGATATTGAATCTTATACTATGATTATACTTGCTTAGAAAGGAGAAGTAAAGCAACTAGTTTTAAACATTTTACATTGGTATGGATTGTTGTATATTGATACAAATTTAAGGTTATTTTTGCTATATTGTATATACATATGATTCTACTCTTAACTAAGAAATTTTTGTATATTGATACAAATTTAAGGTTATTTTTCTTTTACTATACCATATATATGTTTCTATTCTTGTTTAAGTTATTGTACCTATGCAGCTCATTTATAAATGTAATGTAAAGTTCTAGTCCTTAAGGTTATTGTTACAAACTGTTTAAGATAATTAAGAAATTTAGGTTAGTAGTTAGTCATCTATAACAATCAAATTTGTGACCATGTTAGATATGTTAAACAGAGATATATTTTAGATAGAAATATGGTCTTCAAATACCTCAGAGATCTGCAGAATATGGCATTTAAGATGTCTTAATAACATAAGGTCTTTTATGATAGTGAGACACATCTGCTCTTGAAAGCACCAATATACTTCAAAGAAGATGATGGGAATTAAATAAACCTCAATATAGAGTTTGATTTATTTGTAGAAAAGCTAGCTACTGGACAAGAAACTGTCATTGCCTCACCTGCTAACAGTATACTGTCCAAAGTGGACAAGCAGGACACAAAAGAAAATGACTTCCAAATTTACTAGGACAAGTTTGGATAGTCCTTCAAAATTTCTACTTCACAGAAAAGTCTGTCAGATCTTGTGGGCCCACAGGCCAAAGATGTCCCAATGCAACAGAGGAACTTTGAATGCTTGTCCAGGCAGCTGGCTATTCTGATCATTTCTATAGTTCTGGCAGTGCTTACTCTGCACTTGCTGTTTATTCAGGTAATATTATATCTTTCCAGGATCTCTGAGGGAGTTGAAAAGTAGTTATAGTTACAGTTTTTCTTGTTAACAAATTCAGAAAAAAATTTGCAGAAGAGATGTAAAGTGTTTAAGATTGAGAGACATAAAAATTTAAGTTGATTATCTATGAAAATGTTTTGATGTCTAAAAAGATAACTTTGGGTTGGTAATACAATGGATAGAAAGTGAATTAGGTACAAAACATTGGACATACAAAGATAGGATGGATAATGAATATTTTCCCTGAATTTGCCAAATGCAAGTGGACAGCACATTGTGAATATAATTCTTTTATTAATTTTTTATTTATTTTACATACCAACCATACTTTCCCCTCCCTTCTCTCCTCCTATTCCCTTCCCCATCTCCTTTCTACCCTCCCACCCTTGCATCCACTCCTCAGAAAGGGTAAGGCCTCCCATGAGAGTAAACAAAGCAGGGCTATCAAGTAGAAGCAGGACCAAGTTCCTCCCATCTCCCAACTCCCCGCCCCCTGCACCAAGGCTGAGCGAGGCATCCCACCATAAGGGGTAGGTTCCAAAAAGCCAGCTCAGGTACCAGGGACAGATCCTGCTATGGGCCCCACAAACAGACCAACCTAAACAACTCACCCACATACAGAGGGCCTAGGTCAGTCCCATGCAGGCTCCCAAGCTATCAGTCTAGAGTCTGTGAGCCCCCATGAGCTCAGATCAGCTGTCTATGTGGTTCTCCATCATAATCTTGACCTCCTTCCTGCCCTTTGCTCATATAATCTCTCCTGCCTCTCTTCAACTGGACACCCAGAGCTTGGCCCAGAGCTTGGCTGTAGATCTCTCTATTTGCTTCCGTCAATTACTAGATGAGTTCTATGATGACAGCTAGTGTAGTCACCATTCTGATAACAGGAGTAGGCCAATTTGGGCACTATCTCCACTACTGCTAGGAGTCTTAGCTGGGATCATCCTTGTGGATTCCTAGGAGTTTCCCTGGCACCAGGTTTCTTCCAAATCCATAATGGCCCACTCTATCAAGATATCTCTTTCATTGTTCTCCCTCTCCGTCCCTCCCCCAACTTGACCATTCTGATCCCTCATGTTCCCATCCCCCATCTTCTCTTCTTTGGCCCCTACCCCCCCCCATTTATTCCAAGAGATCTCATTTATTTCCCAGTCCCAGGGCATTCCATGCATCCCTCTTAGGGTCCTCCTTGCCACCCAGCTTCTCTGAGGTTGTTGATTGCAACCTGATTACCCTTCAGTTTACATCTAATATTCACTTATGAGTGAGTACATACCATGTTTGTTCTTTTAGGCCTGGGTTACCTCACTCAAGATGATTTTTTTCCTAGTCCCATCCATTTGCCTCCAAATTTCATGATGTCATTTTTTAACAATAGAATAATACTTCAATGTGTAAATGGAGTATATTCTTTATTTATTCTTTGGTTGAGGGGCATCTAGATTGTTTTCAGGTTCTGGCTATTATGAACAATGCTGCTATGAACACAGTTGAGGAAGTGTCCTTGTGATAAGATTGAGCATTCTTTGGGTATATGCCCAAGAGTGGTATCACTGGGTCTTGAGGTAGATTGATTTCCAATTTTCTGAGAAATCACCATACTGATTTCCAAAGTGGCTAGAGAAGTATGTACTCCCACCAGCAGTGAAGGTGCTTCACTTATTCGACACACTTTCCAAGATAAGCTGTATTAGTACTTATATCTTAGCCATTCTGACAGGTGTAAGATGGTATCTCTGAATTATTTTGATTTGCACTTCTCTGATGGCTAAGGATGTTGAGAAATTCTTTAAATATTTCGGCCATTTGAGATTCTTCTATTGAGAATTCAATGTTTAGATCTCTACCCCATTTTTAATTGGATTATTTTGTATTTTGATGTCTAGTTACTTGAGTTTTTAAAAAATTTTGAAGATCAGCCCTCTGACAGATGTGGGGTTAGTAAAGATCTTTTCCCATTCTGTAGGCTGCCATTTTGTTTTATTAACCATGTCCTTTGCCTTACAGAAGCTTCTCAGTTTCAGGTGGTCCCATTTATTAATTGTCAATCTCAGTGTCAATGCTTCCTGGTTATATTCAGGATGTAGTCTCCAGTGCCAATGTATGAAAGGCTACTTCCCACTTTCTCTTCCATCAGGTTCAGTATAACTGGATTTATATTGAGCTCTTTGACCTGAGTTTTGTATGTGATGATAGACATGGATCTATTTGAATTCTTCTATATGTCAATATCCAGTTATGCCTGCACCATTTGTTGACTTTTTCCACTGTGCAATTTTGGCTTCTTTATAAAAAAAATCAGGTGTTCATAGGTATTTGGATTAATGTTAGAGTCTTCAATTCGATTCCATTGATCTATATATCTGTTTTTATGTCAATACCAATCTGTTTTTATTACTATAGCTCTATAGTAGAGCTTGAAGTCAGGGATGGTGATGCCTCTGGAAATTCCTTTATTATACAGGATTGTTTTAGCTATCCTGAATTTATTTTGTTTATCCATATGAAGTTGAGTATTGTTCTTTTGAGATCTGTGAAGAATACTGATGCAAAATATTCAATAAAATACTGGGAAACTAAATCCAAGATCATATCACATAAAATCATCCACAGAGAGTAATTATTCATAATTGTTCTTATTGTATATAGTCTTACTATGCTAGAGTTAAAACCTTCCCTTTGTATATAGACAAAAGGGGGAAATTTTGAGTGCACTTTGTTATTCCTGAGTTTTTATTGCTAAAAACTAATTAGATAAATGCTTCAAGAGATGGTCTTGGAAGGGGTAGAGAAGTTAAATTTAACAGTTAAAACACTCAAGCAGTTATTATGAATATACTCAAAGAACTAAGGACGCTCTCCAGAAAAAATTAAAGAAGAATTTAAATGAAATGCTTCTTCAGGCTGGCATACAAGTGTTTAAAGGAACTCTACAGAAGTTCTAGAGTTGAAAAATATAATAACTAAAGTGAAAAATTCACTATGGCACTCAAGAAAGGAGCTGAGCATTAAAGAAAAAGACTAGGAAAGTCATGAGTAAATCAATAGGTGTTATGCCTGGGGAAGAGTGAGCTGAAATGCTTGATGCCTGTCAGCTCACAGAGCAAATCCTACACAAACAAAAAGTTCTGTGAGGAACCCAGGACAGATGCAAAGAGGCTATGGTCAAACACACTACAGATACACTAAAACCCCAAGGAAAGTTTTTAAAAACACAAAAGAGCAAAATAACTCACTGCAATGGTTTAAGTAAAATGCTGTAGGTCCTTGAGTGGTTGCAGCAGGCAGTGGGCTATGATACCATGCCACAGGTCCCTGAAGTGGTGGCAGGCAGTGGGCAGCAGGTCTCAAGAGCAGCCAGTCTCAGGCAGGGACAGCACAGTTCCCCAAGTGGCTGCAGTGGGCCACAAGGGGCAGTGAGTCCCAAGCAGGGAGCCACATAGTGGGTGAGAGACCTCATCGGGGCAGCCAGTCTTATGAGGAGAGGCAGACAGATGGGCATATCACAAGACCACACCACAGGTCTCTGAAGGTGGCTGGTCCCATGCAGGGAGCCACATGGCTGGCAAGAGGCAAGAGACAGATGGATAGGCACACCATGCAGAGTGAGGTCGGATATTTATTTAGTGGGTTATGGAGGGAAAGGGGAAGAAGGGGAGAAAAGGAAAGAGAGAGAGAGAGAGAGAGAGAGAGAGAGAGAGAGAGAGAGAGAGAGAGAAACAGAAGGGGTCAAGGGGAGAGTGAGAGAGACAGAAGCTGCCTCTTCAAGAAGGAGAGAGAAAGGACTTAGGCTGGAAGCTGAAGATCAGCTTGCCTTGGCAGACAGGGGATGGAGTGGGCATGGCTTTTCTCTTAAAGGATAGACCATTACATTCTCTATATGCCAAATAGCCATTAATAACATGTTTATCTGAAAAACAGAGGCAAGAAAGCAGTGTGATAGAGTGTACATAATTATACAAATCAAATACTAACATACATGTATACCAACATGTCCACACAGATTTCTTTATCCATAAAACCAAATATTGGAAGAAAATATTGTCAGGTAATCGAGCATAAGAACCTGCTTCATGAGGGATTCTAAAGGAAAGCTAGAAGCAAGTTACTGTAGACAGTTAAATCATGAACAAGACATCCACATAGACATAACTGAAATTCAGCAGAGCTGTGAATGCTTGTAATCCCAGCACTCAGGAGGCTAAGACAGGAAGATCACAGAATGGAGGCCAGTCAGGACAGTCTATACAGAGGGACTCTGTCTAAAACATAAATACACACACACAATTATTCAGGCAATTATAAAAGACAATATACCCCCATTTTTACTTTCCAATGGACTTATTTTAAAAACTTGCAATTTGCAGGATACAATCATGTGTCAAGTAACATTGTGGTCAGTAAGGCACCATATACACAATGGAGATTCATGAAGTTACACTGCTTCATATCACACCCAGCACATGCCAGGATGTTCCCCTAAAAATGCATTCTTTAGATATATCCTCCTGGTTATTACGTGACACAGGAATATATATGTGTAGGAACCAGCCATGATAAGCTAAATAGAAACAGACCACCTAAAGGAAGTTCTTTACTTTCAACCATTATGACATGCCAGTGTCATTATGACTCAGCCATAAATAAGTTTAATGGAGCCGGGTGATAGTGGTGCACGCCTTTAATCCCAGCACTCGGGAGGCAGAGGCAGGCTGATCTCTGTGAGTTCGAGACCAGCCTGGTCTACAGAGCTAGTTCCAGGACAGGCTCCAAAGCCACAAAGAAACCCTGTCTCAAAAAGACAAAAATAAATAAATAAATAAATAAATAAATAAATAAATAAATAAATAAATAAATAAATAAATGTTTAATGGAGGCCTGAGTCTCACTAGTTTACCCTGAAGTAATACCTGGTTGCAGGAAGGACCACAAACTGAGATTACCTGAGCACCACCCAAGAACAGACCGTCCAAAGGAAATGCCTAATGTTCCAAACACTGTAGATAGGATCACCTGCCAGCACATACTCCCCAGGACACCCCTAGACAAATGTCAGCCCATCAGGGGTCCTGAACCTTAGAAATCCTTTACCCCCACCTTTACTACTATAAAAACCCACTCTAACTGAGCTCGGGGCTCTCCGACTATTGCAATACGTTGGACACATGGAGAGACTGAGTTTGCAAGCTTGTATGAAATAAAAGCTCTTTACTTTTACATACAGGACTCTGTCTCCTTGTTGGTTTTTGGGGGGACTTCGCGGATCTGGGCATAACAATATGTATATGCAAACATTACATTATACATGTACAACAACATCACAAAGAAGTAAGGCAGAAACAAAGTACCAAATAAGGGAATAGCATCTTGTCGGATGACTTACCAGAATAAAAGAAACGGGGAGAGCAAGACCCAGCAGTAAGAACACTGATTCAGCAATCTCGGCAAGCATGTAATTGCTCCTCTCAGTCTTCAGTTCCTTTAAAGTAGATTCTACCAAGTAATAAATAATTACCAACGCATTTGTAACATATAGAGGTATGAGATACAGAATGGTAATAGTACAGAATTGATGGAGAGGAGAACCCGTATAGGAGGCTTCAGAGAGAGAAGGGGTAGGACAGGTCAAGGTGTGGGTAAATATGACCACTATACACTGTACACAGTATGAAATTCTCACAATTAAACAGTCAAGAAAAATATAACCTTGTATTTGAATTTCATTACATCTGAATCACTATACATACCAAACAGTATATAATATCAGGCATCACACAGTAATTAAAATACTGAGTGTGGAAAGCATGAAAACATTGCTGGAGGAAACCCTCATTTTATGGTTGTAGTGATATTTTGTTTGTGTTTTGACAAATAAAGCTTCCCTGAAGATCAGAGTGTAAAGCTAAGCTACTAGAGGCCAGGGAGTGGTGGCATACAACTTTAATCCCAGGACTCCAGAGACAAAGACCAAGGGATCTCTATTAGTTCAAGACCACCCTGGGCTACCTGAGAGAGATTGAATCTGACTAAAAGAGAAACAGAGCTCATACAAAGGTGATCCCAGCACTAGGGATCCCACACCTTTAATCTCAGCACTAGGGAGGTGGAGACGGGAGTGACATGGCTGGGTGGAAAGAGGAATGTAAGGCAGGAGGACACGGGAGCTCGGTGCAGTCTGGAGATGCAGTCTGAAGGTATAGTCTAAGGAGCAGGGCCGTCTATGCAGTCAGTCTGAGGATGCGGTCTGAGCACGGGTAGAGGTGAGAACTCTCTAGTAGCTGGCTGCTCTGCTTCTTTCATCTCAGTTTCCACCCCATAATACCTGACTCTGAGTGTTTATTATTAAGACGAACTAGAATTTGTGCTATATATGATGAAGGGCCAGAGAAGTATACACATGTGAGACAAGAGAAAAAGCATAAGAGAGCAGAAATAAGTCAACCCTGAGAATAATAGCATTGGGTGAAATTTATCACATACTTCAATTGAATGCCAGGGACGGTCAGGTCAGGCAAACTTGGGCAGCCTATAGGAGAAATGGTCCTATTCACAGAAACAATTGGTAGACAGGAAAGAAGAGGAGGGGAGAAGACACAGGAGAGGAGGGGAGAGGTGAGGAGAGACAGAACAGGCAGACAACCATGAAAAGACCAGAGATTGGGCAAGAGGGCAAGGGAGATAACCCAGGGGTAGAGTACTTGCCCCACATTATTTCCTAAGGAGAGCAAAATTAAAAGAAAGGTATGGGTAGGGAAGACTCTCATAAGACCCTGACCCTAGATGAAGAGCTATGGCCAATTAGTGACTTCTAAAAGAGAAAGGCAATCAGTCTTCTTCAGGAATGAGTCCTCTGAGAGATTATCCGGTCCTAAGTAATCAGCCCTAAACACATACACATATAAGCAACACTAAATAGACACAGCAGGATACATACATACACAGACACACACACAGACACAAACACACACATCAATAATAATTAAAGAAGAGGTTCTAAATTTGAGAGGGAGACTGGAGGAGTTAAAATGGGAAAGGGAGGAGTGGAAATTATGCAAATTTTTAGGTATAAAATTTTCAAATTTTTTTAAAAATTAAAGACTATAACATATATACATATAAGATACCAAAATAGAATTCTTTATTAGGGATATTTCATAATGCTAAGATGACAAGCCTGAACTGAAGATAGCAAAATTACAAACATATATGTACTTAAAAAAATGAACAAGATAAATGTAGCAGAATGAAAGGAAGAGGCAGTCAGCTCCAACAGCTTACTTTCACTGATAGATGTGGCCACTAAACAAAGGACCCACAAGGATATATAAGGCCTGGGTAGCACTATAAAACAAAGACCCAACAGACCAGTGGAGACCTGAAATCCTGTATGTCAGCAGCACTCCCGCCAGCAAGGGCAGGATGCAGGTTCTTTCTGAGAGCCACAGAAACCGCAGAAACCACCCAGGTGAGCTGGAAAAGAATTGACACCATGAAGAGAGGCATCTTCCCAGATCAATGGGTGAAACTGGAATCCAGCAGCAGTTGAGAATTGATGGAATCCACACATACATGAAAAGTTGAAAACATTTTTTCCAAATGACAAATGGTTGAAAGAAGGAAACACAAGGAGATTGAAAAAAATAGCTTTAGATAAACAAATCAATATTACATCATATATGAAGGTATGGGGTTCCTTGCTCAGAGGAAAGTTTAAGTTGTAAGCACCCATACTGAAAGATAGAGAGGTCTAAAGTCAGCCACCTGGCCTCCCACCTCTAAAAGTCAAAATGAAAAGAAATAAAGAAAAAAATGGAAAAGATTCAAGTGTACCTATAAGAGCCATGGTCTAGAGCAAGAGGGAGAAGATGAGAAAAACCACATCGTGTTCTCAAAAGAGACAGACTTCATGTACAAAACTTTGTGAACATTACAATACTTTAAAAAGCATCACATACACTTTTTTCAGCTAGTCTAAGCTTGAGAGGAGAGAGAGAGAGAGAGAGAGAGAGAGAGAGAGAGAGAGAGAGAGAGAGAGAGAGAGAGAGGTGGGACTCGAGTAACTGAAGCCGGGAATGACAGGAGCTGCCAGAGATAAAGAAAGATGGCAGGAAACTGCCAGGAATGCTACTGTGCCCGAATTCTCTGCTATTAGGTGAGGTGGACAATCCCCAGAAACACATACATTACAATACTCGAAAGAAAAAACAAATGCCCACCAACTGATCAACAGATGAATAAAGTTAGGAATTTCCGTGTCATAGAGTATGACTCCACAATAAAGCAAAATGAAGGATTTCCAAGCATGGAGGCACACTCCTGTTGGCACTCAGGAGCCTAAGACGGGAAGATTACAAGTTTGAGACCAGCTTGAGCTGCACGTCGAGTTAAAACCTGCCCTGGACTGCAAACATGAGGCTCTATTTCTAAAACCTGAAGGACTAACACCCCTTACCAGGGAAAGAAGCCAGCCATAAGGCACCATTGTCTTGCATGCTCCACTGACATGAAACATTTGTAGGAGGCATCAAGACTCAGGAAGCCAGGTCACTGTTTGCTTAGAACTCAGAAGAAGTGGAACAGGAAAAGGGTGGGCACTGTCGGATCCGAGTCAGTTTTTTGTTCTTGTCGAAAACACCTGAGAAGACCCATGTGATTTGGGTTCTATGTTTCCATCCATGGTCCCTTGGTCCCATTGCTCCTAAGCCATGAGACGTAGAATGTCGCACCAGAGAACTTAGGGTGGATCAGGACAACCAGAAGCAGAGAGAAGCCAGAATGGGTGGAATTGTCAATGACCCAAGCAGTCATCCACTGGTCACCTCTGTCCAAACCCACTAACATCTCAACAGTCTCCCAAAATACTGCCACCATCTCAAAACCAAACCTTTAATGTGAGTGTTTGTGGGACATTCCATATTCAAACCATAACAACTACTGATGGCTGCAAGGTGGCTTCTAGTGCAAACAAGTACTTAAATTTAGATTGTTATCTTGGTTTGGCAGCTTTGCGAATATACTTGTAAAACACTGAGCCATTCAGTTTATGTAGATGAATTATATGTTATGTGAATTGTATCTCTCTTTTTCTTTTAAACCTGAAACCATTGCCTTAGGCTAAAAGAGTTCTGTGTGCTTAAAAACAGGAGCCCTGGTCCTCTACCCAGATCAAGAGTCTTCCCTGGATACAATGCAGAGGCCGAGAGCAGAGAATAAGAATCTG
Source organism: Microtus ochrogaster (assembly GCF_000317375.1). Taxonomy (NCBI): domain Eukaryota; kingdom Metazoa; phylum Chordata; class Mammalia; order Rodentia; family Cricetidae; genus Microtus; species Microtus ochrogaster. Next base: position 17,738,864 of record NC_022015.1, read on the forward strand.
CTTCTCTGAGACAAACTTGCCACTGACTGCTGAGTGAATGGGCTCCAGCTTCAGTTCCCCTCATCTGTAAAGGGCTATGATGGTACCTTTTTGCTTAATCATTATAAATATTAATAGCTGCATATGAAATACCTAACACCATGTATAACAGTCTTTAAAGGTATTGAGTTTCTGGGTATGTGGTGTCGGACACCTTTAACCCCAGCACATAGGAGGTAGAGGCAGGGGAATTTCTGAGTTTGAGGGCAGCCTGGTCTACAGAGCAAGTTCCAGGATAGCCAGGGCAACACAGAGAAACCCTGTATTGAAAAAAAAAAAGAAAAAAAGAAAAGAAAAGGTGATAAGTATTACAGTCAGCATTTCATGAAGGAAGTGATGTTGGGTGTCAGAGCCTTGTTTGGTTCTTAGCATGATTGTGAATTAATGAGTGAGTGAATGAATGAATGGCAAGCACCTGGGAGACAGAATTCCTTTTAGAAACAAATGTGATATGTCAAAACACTGAACAGCTGAACAGCATGAGAAATAAGCCCTGAGACGGAAACTGTAGAGATATAAACATTTTCAATAGAGGCTTTCTCTTCCCCTTAGAAAATGAACTATAAGTAAGACAGACGGAAAAAATTCCCAGCCTCAACTTCAAATATAAATAAAGTGTGATGAGAGCGACAATGTCCAGTCATGAAGAGAAGAAAGTGTAGTGGGCAGATGGGTCCAGGGAAGCCTGGGATGACCAGGCCAAGGACTCTCCCTCTTTATTTCTCTCTCTCTCTCTCTCTCTCTCTCTCTCTCTCTCTCTCTATTAATGTGAAAAAAAATGGCGCTCTTGGTGGTGGCTGGAGGAAGCAAACAAATGTGCCTTTGATTTTGAAGTCTCAGCAGCAAATCTTAGAAGCGGATGTTACTGATCCCATTCACAGATGAGACAAGAGCATCCAGGAAGATGGTGACATGCTTAAGGGCACAGCCTCATTGTTTGACAATTGCTTCTCAATCACTCAAATACATGTTTCTTCTTCCCAGTTCTAGGCAGCTGAGCTCACTCTCTGAACAGATGAGGTGAAGGCTTGGAGAATGAAGGATTCATCCAAGGTCACATCACTTCCCTCTGAACCCAGCCTCTATAGTTCATCTTTTCCTGGTAGCAGCAAAACAGGATACTCAGCCATGTCTTTAGGGATAACCACACACATCTATCAGACTGCCTATCCATGTCTATTAGAGTACCAACCTATGCCTATTAGGATACCTATTTACATATGATGAGATACCAACTCAAGTGTATTGGGGTACCCATACACATCACTTGGTATAACTACCCATGTCTACATGTCTACCGAAGTACCTACACATGTTGTTCTAGTTTGATTTCTGTTGCTTTTATAAAACACTGGTCATGGGGAAGAACTGGTTAAATTTGTATTACAATTTTTAGTCCATCAAGAAGGGAAGCCAAGACAGGAACTCAAGGCAGGAACCTGGAACAGGAGCATAGCAAACTATGGAGGAATACTGTTCACTGGTTGGCTTCCTCTGGCTTGCTCCACTGTCTTTCTTGTATAACCCAGGCATGGCCCACCTGCCTAAGTATGGTAACACCCACAGCGGGCTGAGCCCATCAACTAGCAATGAAGAAAATGTCTCACAAACATGGCCACAGGCCAATCAGATCCAGGCAGTTTCTTAGTTGAGCTTCTTCTCCTAAATGACTCTAGGTTGTGTTAACTTGGCAGCTAAAACTATGACACATTTCTGCTAGGATGCCAGTATATTCACATCTATTGTAGTAATTTTCTTCTTCTATTTAACTTCTAATTCATGTCTATTGGTATACCTATCCACATCAACCAGTATAGTCCCTCATGTCCTGCTAGTTCCAAAAAATAGCCTTTGCTCCGCTCCACCTTTCTCCCTTCTTGTGGCACATTAGATTTTTAACTACAGTTGGAAAGTCTTCAGTTCTCATAGGACTCACACTAAGGGAAGCAGGCAGGTGCATCGAGATTTGAGGGGTAGGGATTTTAGTTCCAGTTTAATGAGAGACTTATGTTGGCTCATGGTTTCCGAGGTTTAGGTTCATGGCTGGCTCTGTTGCATTGAGCCCAAGGCAGGGAAGACTGTCGTGGTAGAGGCTGTATATTTCATGGCAGTCAGGAAGTGGAGGGAGACAGGAAAGAACAAGAAGTACTGTTCAAAGCTGCACCTCCAGCAACTTCTCCCCACCAGTCCCCACTTACTAATATCCAATTCAGTAGATTACCCATCAATGAGATTAGCACCTTCATAGCTCAAACACCTCCCAGCACCAGCACCAGCTGGGGACCAAGCCCTCAGTTTGCCTAGTTTTAATTCAGATTCTTTTACATGGTCAAAGAATTCATTTTCAGAAAACTCTCTGAGTGATTCTATTCCCAGGATGTCACGAGGAGACAACTGTGAGCTGTGGAGTCAAGTGTGACTTCCTGCAGAAGGGGATGAGGTCGGGCAGGCAGGTCCTGAGCCCATGGCAGTCACAGGGATGCCCATTTCATGCTAGTCCACTTATCATGTGCTTTGATGTATGCATAAGCCTCTCTGGAAGAAGCTCTGCTCTCTTCAGTCATGGAATTATAAAATGAGGCTCTAAATCATGCAAGACTTTTAGAGCAATGGCGTTTCGGTGTGAGGGATCTTATTCAAACCTTTGGAAAATTACCCTGTCCATTGAGTTGATTGTGAATTTAAGCACACACTTGTCTCTGCTAGATCCTGGGAGAAGTTCTATGTAGGGTGAAGAGGTGCTGTCATAGACACGTGTGACTTGACCTTATGATGACTCTCATTACCCAGTGAGTGTCTAGACCATGGGCTGGAGGGCTATTCCAGAAAGTGGGGAGTTATCATTTCATCTGGGTAATACCTCCTAAAGGTTTTACCACCTCCCTGTAGGGGCCAAGCCTTCAACATATGTGCTTTGTTAGGGCCTTTAAGATCCAGACCCACTGGGTATTTCCTCCTGTCCAGTGTATGCTAAACATGAGGGGAGGGATATGATTATGAACAAATGTCTGAAAATATTGGCAATCACCCAGAGCCAGAGACATGAAGTAAGCTCAGTGGAGACATGAAATTATGGTTAGATGGGGGGCTTTGCTTTCATCTCATAGGGACCCTTATGAATCTAAGAGAAGAGAAAGCAACCAGGAGTAGCAATTGTTCCAATCCAGGCATGGATGAAAAACAAGAATTAGTCAGACTATGTGAGTGAGGAGCAAGGTGGAGGAAAGGAAGCAGAAGACCACCAGAGGAGATGGGCAAAGCTCAACCACATTGAAACACAGACAAATGGAGGGAAGTTGTGTCTAGAGTCTGGCTCTATCTTTATTTCTGAGATTCTAAGAATATGCAATTCTAAGATCCTGCAATTCTGGGTATCTGTGATTCAACATTCTCTATTATTAAGTTTCTCTGAATCTTGTTTTCTGAGTTGATGAGTTCACCTTTCTGGGTCTCTGGATGTTGGGCACATGGAGTCTACCTGTGCTTGGCCATTCCTCTGCTAGCATGGACAGGGCTGGGAAGAAGCATTTGAAACAGAAAGGCCACATGCTTTTTCTCTGCAATCTGCCTTCCAATTAGACCCTGTGTTCTCTGCTCTGGGGAAAGAGACAATAGAAAATGCAGACAGGGGCCTTGCTTCTACTAATGAGTCATTTCCATGGGCAGAGTTGAATGCCAAGCCCTGTTCAGCCGCCAGGCCAACATCAGCACTGGGTGAACAGAGAGACTAATTTATGTGAAATAAAAACACATTTTTACATGGTGCCCCTGACACCAAGACAGACATTTCCTCCCCACAAAACAAGCCCAATTATCATGCCATGCTCTGTGGCCTTTGCTACTCAATGAAAGAGTTGCAGACTCTCTTAACCCTTTCAGAGCACCAAGAACAGGAGACAAAGAAGAATGCTAAGCGAGTATTATGGGAAAGCAGGAAGTGAGCTGTGTAGCTCGATGCTAAGAACTACGGCATTGGAACAAGTATTTGGTCCCAGGAAGATGCTACCCATTGGGTGCTTCAGTAGTTCCACCTGAATAGGTAGGTGATATTGAGTAGGTAGGTACTCAATATCACCTACCTATTCCACCAGATGTGCTACTTGAAGGAGACATTCTTAGAACTGTGACTGACATACAATGTGTACTCAGTAAGTGCGAGATTATTAGCTAAATGTTTTTCAAAGAAAGTCAAAGGGCTAGGAGATGGCTGAGAAGGTAAAGCTTGCTGGGCAACACAAAGACCTAAGGTCCCCAGAACCAATCAAAATGTTGGGTGTACATGGCTGATGGAGGAAGGTCATTGGTTAAATAAAAAGAAACTGCTTGGCCCTCATTGGTTGGAAGATAGGTGGGAGGAGTAAACAGAACAGAACGCTGGGAGGAA
>NC_022015.1:17743491-17744100 GCF_000317375.1 Microtus ochrogaster
GGCTAGTCCAGGTGCGAGAGTTAGCCTAGAAGAGGCTAGATAGAAATGGCCAAGCAGTGATTAAATGAATACAGTGTCTGTGTAATTATTTCAGGTAAAGCTAGCCTTGCGGGAAGCGGGGTGCTGGGGACGCAACCCGCCACTCATATTACTACACATGGCAGTCTGCCTGTAATTCTAGCATTCAGAAAACAGAGTCAGGAAATCCCCAAAACAAGCTAGCCAACTAGACTATTCATACCAGCAAGCTATAGGTTTAGCTAAGAGATGTTGACTCAATGAATAAGGTGGAGAGATCATAAGAAGACTTATGATGTTGGCCTTGGGCCTTCATGTGCATGTACAAAACATGTATCCATGTATATACATACATTCACACGTTCCACACAAGAGGAGAAGAAGGAGCATGAGGAGGAGGAGGAAATGATAAAAGGAAAGAAAGAAAGAAAGAAAGAAAGAAAGAAAGAAAGAAAGAAAGAAAGAGGGCCTGGGCAGTTTGGATGCTCAACTTACTGAACCTGGATGGAGGTGGGCGGTCCGTGGACTTCCCACAGGTCAGGGAGCCCTGATGGCTCTACGGGCTGATGGGGGAGAGGGACTTGATCGGGG
>NC_022015.1:17744200-17749545 GCF_000317375.1 Microtus ochrogaster
AAAAAAAAAGAAAACTTAAAGAAAGAAAGAAAGAAAGAAAGAAAGAAAGAAAGAAAGAAAGAAAGAAGTAAAAGAATGCTGTGTGACAGATGCCATAATTAGGGTTGTGGAATTTACCAAAGAAACAATGGTGAAGAGTTCTCTATTAAATACTCCAAAGAAATAAATGGGTTAAACAAGCAAGACTGCCCAGGCTGGACCTAGGGAAATGGTTCTATCAGTAAAGTGTGTGCTGCACAAGCCGGAGGACCTGAGTTCAAATTTCAGCAGCCACATAATAGCCTGATGTAGCGGTGCACTCCTGTAAGCCTAGAGCTGTGAAGCAGATAGAAGGATCCCTGCAGCTCATTGGCCAGCCACAGAAGTCAAACCGATGAGTTCCAGATTCGGGGAGAGACCCTGTTTCAAAATGTAGGATACAGGCTTGAAGAGGCTACTCAGTGAGAAGATGTGAGTTCGGATACCCAGAAGAAACTTAAAATCAGACAAAGTAGTAGCAATCTATAATCTCAGTGTTCTTTTAACAAGAGCAGCAAAATGGGAATCTCACAAAACTCACAGGCCAGCTAACCTTTGTACTGTTGTTCATAGTGGTTAGCAATAACAGACTGTGTCCCAAACAAGGCAGCAGGTGAGGACCAACAACCCAAATTGTCTTTTGACCTGAACAACCACACGATACACATGGAGGGAGGGAGACAGAGATAAAGACAGAGAGGCGAGAGCAAGAGAGAGATTTTTAAATGTGAGGAGAGCAATTGCGATACCAGACATCAGACTCTGGCCTCTGCATGCACACTTACACATATGCACATCATATGAACATGTACATACACAAAATGCATGAATAAAAACAGAAGTCTGCTGTGCTGATATATTGAGGGTACACTGACAGGGTAAACATGGGCAGAGCATGCTAAGAAATGAAAGGTCATTTGCTACAGAGGACAAGGTCTATGAAACCTGGAGTGCCGGGAAGGATGGCAAGGCCTGAAAACAGAAGCATAGATTGTGGGGACCTTAGTCCCTTCAAACAGCAAGTAAAGTGTTTCCTTATAGCTCTGGGTTCTGCAAGCTCAGGCCAGGGAACATTGTCATGCAAGGGCAATTCCTCCTGGTTTATATACCATCTGCTTTCTTCAAGTCCTCACATTTAAACAGAGGATGAGAAAGTTCCCAGGAGTCCCTTTTATAAGAACACTTACCCATGAAGGCTCCACTCTTGCAGTCTGAATTACCCCCCAAAGCTTCCTCGGCTAATGCCGTGACCCCGGAGATTAGGATCCCAGACTGAATGAGAGAGGAGAGACATGGATTTCAGGTACAGTGAGAGCAAAATCATCAAAAATATTTCTGAAATCTCTGATTTTTGAAAGAATGCAAGGTATTTTATGTATTTATCCTGAGTGTCACAAACAGAACATGACCAAACTGGCCTTCGCCAAGTATGGAGGCTGTGTAACTAGAAATCACTGATCTGGAGTAGATCAGATTAGGTCAGACTGGATTAGCTTTCCAATGACCTGACTGGATTCGGATGTCTAAGCAATTACTGCTCCTGGCTGGTGACAAAGGCAGACCACAGCCACCCTGGTGCTGCAGCTAAGCCCTCCTACAGAAGATGCCTTCTGAGTTAGGGCCTCATTAGCTAGGTGTGAGACAACTATACACCTCTAAGCCAGTGTCTAGGTCATTGTCAAATCTCTGTTTGATCAGACATGGCTGCATCTATTACTGGAGGCTCTGGACAGCTGGGAAGGGCAAGCCAGTATGATGGTGGGGAGGGATGTAGTGCACTCCTGCATGAATGCATTTGCACTTTTTTTCTGATTTAATAGTCTTATGGTGGTGGGTGGGGGTTGCACTGTTTTACCAAATACAATGGATTCTAAGCAGGCAAATGATTTTTACCTGTCCCGGGTGTGTGTTAAAAAAAAAATAACAAAATATTATAAGATAAAATAAAACCATTATATCAAAGTTCTATAAGAAAAAAAGCCAACAGAAGGAAAAGAGCCCCAAAAGAAGGCACAAGAATCAGAGACCCTACTCATTCACACATTAAAGACTCTCATGAAAGTGCTAAACTGAAAGCTATAAAATATACACAAAGGACTTGGGGCAGACTCCTGTTCACTATAATTTTTTAAAATAAATTTTATTTCTCAGAAAAAAAAAGAAAATGTTTTTAGTAATTAATGCCCTGTAGGTGGTGGAGGGACTGAAATTTGAGTCTCTGTATACTGGCTGTAAAATAAATATTGCAAAACTGGATATGCCATACTTTCTAATACAGAGATAAATCTTGAAAAAAATAAAATAAAGCCAATCCCGAACTAGAGAACCTCCAAGAAATGGACTTGGATTAGGAAGTGGAAGAGCCTGAAACCTGATATGCACATATACATTGCTATTGCTATTGCGGACTCTGATTTACCAAGGAAGCAAAGGAAGGCTCAAGGGGTTCCCTAGAGAAGAGAAATCTATGGACATTATTATAAAAGCAAGCTCACTGGTGCTACCAGTGCTGGAGGGAGCTGGTAAGTTCTGCTTGGTAAGCCCCACTTCCTGTGTAAAGCTGGTCTTCTGGTCTTGTTGGCAACTCACTTAACCACAGCTCTGAAGGTCCTCTTGTCTAAAATGAGGTATGGTTAGCATGGTGAGAAGGTGCTGGCAAAGCTGTCTGTAGCTTCTTTGGCTTCCTATGGTCTCCAAGCTCCAGTTTGAGACAGATCTAGCAAGCTTGCTTTACTTTTGCCTCATTCCCACACCTCCGCTTTTTGATCAAGGTCTTTCACTAAAAGCCGTGCTGACCCAGCATCCTGGAGTCAAGTCTCACTGTCCCCTAGTGCCAGAACAGCCATGTTCCAATTATTGGGTTAGTGCCACCTTGGAGGGAAAGTGTATGAGCCAGTGTCAGGGACTGGCCACATGTGAGCAACGGAGAATGCAAAGAGAAAATACTCATTAAGATGAAGCTGTGGGTTACAAGCTTACCATTAAGGTCTGCTCCATTAGACTTCAGGGCTTAGCCCCATAAGGCAGTGTGGTAATGCTGCCTTGTAGGGAAGTCTGGATCCACAAAGGTTAGCCAGACAAAAAGAGGGAGCTAAGCACTAGAATGTAAAGAATAATCAACAATTATAGAAATATAAAACTGTTTTGATCATAGCTCTAAAGCATGAACCAGGCTCTGAGGGTAAAGCTTTAATAATATGAGTGGGTGTTTATTTGTGCTCTTGAAAAGTATGTAGGTTTGTATGGAAAAATATTTGAGGAAAGATGATAAATATGCAGTGTCCATGACCACCCTCTGCTTCCTATACTCGGTGTAGGCAAGACTAATTCATTGCCTACCCAGTGCAGCCCCCTTCTCCACTGATGATGGATATTTCTATCTGTCAGTCTTAGGAAGAATCCTTTGGTTGGCCTTCTTGGATTGGGGCAGAAGGTCTAATTTTTTGCCTTTTAGTCTTACATGCCATGAGTTAGATCTCCTTCCATGAGAGATGGGTGAACAGCTGATAGAACTAATAACTTCTTACAGCACACAAAAATGAGGAGATCATCTTCCAGCATTGCGGGGCTGAGGTTTGAGTGCAAGCTGAGTGTGCTCTATTCCAGCACCGAGGGCTAGAGACTTAGAACCCTTTGTGTCCAGACCTGCAGGATAAAGCGTCCCTCTTTACAAGGTATTAAAGGATAATACAAAGTCCTCAGTACTCATGAGCTCTCTTTGTAGCTACTGTTAATACACCTTCCTGCTGTTTCCAGTATTCCGGGTCCTTGCGTTTTTTGTTTTTGTTTTTCTATTGTTTATGCATGTGTGTGAGCATGCACATATGCGCACATGCATTTGTGTATTTTAACTCAGTTAAGTAAGTAAGGTAATTAAGATAGCAGAGTGTATTTCTGACAACCATATGTAGAACTGTCTCCCTGTGGACCCTTCTACCTAAATAGAGAATAGTACGTGAGTTTTCCAAAAGTAACTCAATAAATTATCTTCCTGTTGGGGAATAAGGGTCCTGGTTAATCAAATGCAGCAGAACAAGAATTGATCAAGTAAGAAGGAGCCATGTTGTAGCTTGATATTTCTGTGGGACTCTTATCAATGGGAGTGGGGGAGTCTCTGACACTATTACCTGCTCTTGGGACCCTTTTCCTCCCTACTGGGTTGCCTCATCCAGCCTCGATATAAGGCTTTGTGCCTAGTCTTATTGTAACTTATTATGCTATGTTCAGTTGATTTCCCTGAGAGGTCTGATCTTTTCTGAAGGGAAATGGAGGAGCAGGGGATCTGGGGGAGAGAGAAAGTGGAGTGGAAAGACTAGGGGGTGCAAGGAGGGGAAACAGCAATCAGGATGTAATGTGTGAAAGAAAGAAGAATTATAAAAAGATGAAATGTATAACTTTCAAGTATGTTAGTTTTCTATTAGGGTCAGCTCCTTAATAGTGAATATGAAACAACCCTTTAGATGTCTGGATTTAATTTGGCTAGTAACAATTATGCTAATGTCTATTCTAAAATGCTTACCAATATTTGGCAATGATTTTACCAAAAGCTGATGCATAGTCCATCTGATTTAGTACTACAGCGTTAACCAAGGGATTATAAAAGATATCTGAGCAAATTTTATTTATAACATCAAAAAAAGAAATGACTATGTTAATGCATTGGAATTGACCTTACCAAAATACTGAGGATATTAAGGCCCAGCTGAAGCACCTCCAGGGCTCCCTGTGGTAATGTACCACACATTCTAGCTCTGGACTGGGTTCTGGCTTCTGGTATGTGTTTTTGACAAAGTACAGTCACATTACCGAGCCTGAGGTATTCAGCAGAAACCTCTTCCTCTGGTAGTTTCACACTTCCATGCAGAGATCTTTGTTCCTATATGTACAAGAGCAAAGGTCCTTCCTCCTTGTGTGTCAGTGTTCCCAGAGGGATTCCAATGGGCACTGGGACTCTGAAAGGTACAGTAAGCCTGGATGTAGGACCTTGAAACCTCAGGATCTAACAGTAGTCACAGAAGATCCCTCATCAAACTCCAGTCCAGGAGTGCCTAGAGAATGCATGCAACCACAGAAGGCAGCCATAGCACTTTTCTCACACTGAGAGACCTTTCTCTAGACTTGGCTGCAGACAACAGTGAGCTACAAAGATAAAGTTGAATCAGTGTAATGCAGCAGAGTCTGTTACTCCTAAGAATCTTCTGGAATACCTCTTCTAGCAAGGTTTTTTGGAGGATGCCTCCATGGAAAGTCACAACTATAGCCACAGAGGACTCTCCGTGACTCAGATCTTTTTTATTTATTTATTTATTTATTTACATATTTATTTA
>NC_022015.1:17749645-17760914 GCF_000317375.1 Microtus ochrogaster
TTACATATTTATTTATTTATTTATTTATTTATTTATTTATTTATTATAGATTTCTGCCTCCTCCCCGCCACCGTCTCCCATTTCCCTCCCCCTCCCCCAATCAACTCCCCCTCCCTCAGCAGCCCAAAGAGCAGTTAGGGTTCCCTGTCTTGTGGGAAGTCCAAGGAACCCACTCGATCTTCCAGGTCTAGTAAGGTGAGCATCCAAACAGCCTAGGCTCCCACAAAGCCAGTTCGTGCAGTAAGATCAAAACCCAGTGCCATCGTTTTTGACTTCTCAGCAGCCCTCATTGTCCACTATGTTCAGCAAGTCCGGTTTTATCCCATGCTTTTTTTAGACCCAGTCCAGCTGGCCTTGGTGAGTTCCCGATAGACCACCCCCATTGTCTCAGTGTGTGGGTGCACCCCTTGCGGTCCTGAGTTCCTTGCTCGTGCTCTCTCTCCTTCTGCTTCTCATTTGGGCCTTGGGATTTCAGTCCGGTGCTCCAATGTGGGTCTCTGTCTGTATATGACTCAGATCTTGATGGGTATCTCTCCCATATATCAACTGATTCATTCTTCCACCTTGTTTTATACATGAGAAAATAAAGTCACAGCCGAGGGGAAGAGGGTGAGTGTCAAAAGCTTTTCTAAGGACATACAGCTAGTTAGAGCCAGACAGATGACTAAAAAACCACTGTCTCCATTGACCCACAAATGTTGGACTATCATAATGCTGTTCTTATTTCCAGACAAATGTTTCTCTTGACAAGCCAGTTCTCAAAGTTTGGTCCAAGACCTACAAACGAGAGAGCACCTCTAGTCTCTGCCATGGGTTCTGATACCTCCTGCACAGTTTCTTTTGTTTCATATAGGTTTAACTCTCATTGTTTTCTTTCAAATTTGTTGGGAGAGGTGCTAGTTTATTACTCCTTATAGCTAGGAGTTACATTACCTCAGTCTAAGTAGCAAGGATAAGAGTTTTCATCCCTGTAACCCTACAATTCAGAGTCTCCATGCATGCTTCTCTAACTGGATGCTTAACCAGGAGTGAAATTCAGAACACAGCTCTGGACAGATGGCCCTAAGCCTGGGGGCTGCCCAGAGCTACTGTCTATCATCTGCATAGAGCCTACAATTTTCTTGGAAATGACAATTGACCATCAGAAGAGGAAAAGCAGCAGCCAGGGCTCTGACTTCTGAAATAACCATATTTGTAAACTTGAGGGGAGTGACTGGAGAGGCCATCAAAGCCGTCTGCTTAGAAAGAGCCCGTACCCCACACTGTCCACACACAGTCCTCAGCCTCCATCACTCCCTTGTCATGGCTTCTATGTCACCACCCACCTGTTACCTACCTGAGCTCTATAGACAATAGCCTTGGTCTTCTTGAAAAGGAAAGAGACAAATTATTTGTTCTCCATCTCCCCCTAGGATTGTCATGAGACCACCATACATAGTGACCTGCATGTAACATACATTTGAGATTTCTTTCCATTGATCCACCTAGACTACTGTTTTAGTACACCGTGTTAATGTCCTGTATCTTTCTTGCCTAACACTTTTCATGTGGTAAACCACATACTTCGAGCTGCTGTTTGATCAAACTATTGAAGACTGGCTCTAAACAGTCAGTCTGTTTAGAAGCACAGGCTTTGGAGGACGGTGCCATTTTCTAGCAGAGATATGGGAATGGGTCTCCCTCCTCTTCTCTCTCCCCTCCGTGTGTGAGTATGTTTGTGTGTGTTTGTGTGTGTGTGTATGTGTACACTTGTGTAATACATACTTCACAGGAAAGTGACAATAAATATAGCAAGGTTTGGGAGGATTTAATGAGATAATTCACTTAATGCTTTGCCCATGATTCCCAGTAACTATTAGTCACTATTAGGCATAAACACACTGGGGTATTTTTTCAGTCAAGCAGTAGATAAGTACAGTGCTTTGGGGTTTCCTGGGCATGAGAGAGTCCGTCAAAGACAGTCACCAGTGCAGGCTGCAGCTGAAGGGGGATGGCTTAATTGTGTTTCAAGCCTACCCCTTGTGCTCCACCATTCCCCAGGGATCTCTGGTAACCATGGCAACCCAGTTTACAGGTTGCCAAGTTCAAAGTAATATGTTTCCAAGCAAGAAGTTTTGATAACATCACCCTTCCCTGTTCGAAGGGACTGAAGACCCACGCCTCTGCACTGCAGTTGGGAACAGCCTGAAGAGAGAATTTCTTCTTTTCAGATGTCTACATCTGGGAAAAAGAAGAGTAGGCCATGATTTTCAAATGACCAGTGTGACAGCCTTAAACAGTGTTTGCTACCCTTATAAGATAGTGATTTGAACATGAACTTGAGGGGGAAATGCACAAAGAGCCTGTGTGTGTGTGTGTGTGTGTGTGTGTGTGTGTGTGTGTGTGTGTGTGTGTGTAGCATGTGCAGACATACACATGCATGCAGAGACAAGGTGTCAACTTTAGATGTCCTCAGTTTAAACCATCATACCTTCGGTGTCCTAGGTTGTGGTCATAGGTGCACCATGTCAACACCTCGTGTCTTGGGGTGCTGTGATCGTAGGGCATGTCATCACACCTTGCATTTTAGGGTGCTGTGGTCATTGGTACACACCACCACACCTGTCATTTTAGGGTGCTAATGTCCAAACTTAGGTCCTCACCCTCGCATAGGTCTCATGTTACGGATTAAGCTCTATCTCCAGCTCAGGACCACTTTTTCTCCCGCTAACTGCTGTGTAACTTTAGGCAGTTGACTTAACTTCTTGTGTTTTAGTTTTTTAATTAGTAAAATGGCTCTAGCAAAATTCACCACTTGTTATTCTGAAGTCTCAGTATTTGCAGTTTGCCCTCTGCTCTATGCTTGTGTTTGAAGATGTGAGTTCTCAGCTTCCTGCTCTTCCCCCCATCCCTGCCCCTTCCTGCCAAGCATCCCTGTCAGTAGAGACTCCTATCCCTCCCTCTAGAACCATAAGCCAAAATCAACTCTCTTTTCCTAAATTTGCCTTTGGTCATCATGTTTTATCACAGCAATAGAAAAAGCAATACAATTCTCCTCTCCTGGGCACAGAAGATGATATCCAGATGACATGTTCACTTCCTATTTCCCAGCCTTGCTTGGGATTGTGTTGGAGCTGTGTGACCAGTGAATGATCTGCAGGTGGGAACTATATGTCCCTTCTGTTCTGCAGCCATTAAGAACCAGGGTTATTTCCCCCTCACCCTTCACAACTCCTCTTACTTCCATGGAGAGGCCCTGAGTTAGGTAGCAGTCACATGACATAGAAAACATGTGACCAGTCAAGCTTTCCGTGACAGATCCAGTTGCCCTCAGTATGCTAAGCCAGCTGAAGTTTTGGGCTTCCTTTACCACATTAACGCCTGACTAGCCCGAGAGACGCTTTTCAGTCCACATCCAGGCCCCATGCTCAGAAACCTTCACAAGAAGGTGCTGCCCCAATGCTCACAGGGTCAGAGTGCCAACTCCCATTTACAATGATGGTAGAGAGCCACTTCCCGACGAACATAGAGTTTCACTTCCCAATGGACAGACTGAATAAACATTAGTGTGGAGAACCAGAGAAAAGACAAAAGTCTTCACAGCTCCTGACAAACCCCGTGCTGCCTCTAAAAGGCAGAAAAAGCCTGGCCCCTAATTAGGCATGCCTCGCTGTCCTTGGGCTTCACTAAAGGAGACCTGTCCAAACTGAATTCATCTCTTCCCAACGATTTCCTCTCGAGCAGAAACGCCAGCATCACTTACACCCCCGGACGGATGTCGGTAAAACTTCACTCCAGCAAAGACTCAACCTGCCTTCCTCTAATTGTCCATTTATTTTTCTCCCAAACAATGTCAATATCCCAGATGCTGCTTTGTGGATGGAAGTCTGCTCCCCAGGGAAATGATCAGGCGGAAGCAGCTGAGTGTGGCCCGAAGGTTTCCATGGTAATTATTCACTAACCATCACGAGACTCTGCCCAGTGAAATCCCTCGTTAACCACCAGCTAGCTAATTAGACCAAGCCTTTAGCTCTTGCTTGTTCTCTCGAACATTCTTCCTGGTAGGTGGGGGAACTAACAGCCATTGCTCTGTGTAACCAAAGCCAAGGGAAAGGCGCACACATGACGAGAGATAATTTGTCAGACTGGCTCGTGAAAGCTAGCTATTTCAAAGCCCTTCTGCTGCATTGGAGACACACTAAGATCACTCAGTGACCATGAGTGTGGCTCTCAGAAAGGGGGGGTGCCGTTTAACCATTCTGAGCACGACCCAGAGAGTGGCATTGCTTACTGAAGGAGAGAAGGTAAATAAAGACTTGGGGTCCTGATGTTAAGAAAATATCCAGGGGCTGGGAGACTTTTGATTCCTGCTGAAAGTTTAGGAGGTGTGGGGCTTGAATTCATGCTCGGAAGGTCCCGTGCTTTGGTGAATGCTTTCCTGCCGTGTTTTTCTCAATTCTCCATGACTTCTGGCCAAAGGACTCTTTTTATTCATTTCTTACCCCGCTAGCAAACACCTCTGGTACCAAAGTAGGCAAGTGTTCCAAAGAGGCACACCAAGAGGGCTCTGGGGTATGGAAAAAAAGACTCTACATATAGGTAGCCTCATGCCTCAGAGTCAATGGCACTGTCAGGGCACTGTGGTGAACCGCAGATGTGCACTGTGTCTGAGAACTGGGCTCCTCTGTGACCCCCCACTGGGCCCAGGTACAGCTTGCCACTGGGACCCTAGTTAAAGGACCCCTCTGTAGCTGTGAGATGAAAGTGTTAGCAGTAGCTATTTCAGTGTTATGGTCAAAATGGCCACATATTCGTGCTTAATAAATGTTTCCTGATGCCTAGTTGTCATCACTGGTTTTTCTGAGGCTCCCAGATGCCCATGATCCCAAAGCCTCCCATGTGGACTTCCAGCCCATTTCCTGCTCACAAGCAGCATCCTTAAGGCGTCCAGGGGAGGCCGAAGCACAGCCTTTCCCCCTGAATTCTTTTCCTTCCCAGCATCTTTCTTGTGCACACTGTCATCTCCCAAGTCATGGTTCTACCTTTATATTCTCAGAACCTCTTCCCACCCCCTGGCTTTACTGCAGGTATCACTCCAAAGCCATTCAGTGGGCCGACAAAGGATCCCTCTGCTCTTCCATGGCTTTCCAACCTGTTCCAGGTCTGTGCGAGGTCCGTGACTGGGCCTGTGGTCTCTGTGTATGTTAAGAGGTGTTAAGAGTCAGGACCTTTTAGACGTGATCCTGAGGGCTCTGCCCTGAGAAATGCATTAGTGCTGGTATCTTGTGACTGGGCTGGCTATCACACAAGATCCAGGCTGAGTTTGGTCCTTCCCTCTCTGACACACTGCCTCCTGACCTTCTCTTTCCATGGTGGAAGGATGCAGACAGAAGAACCTTGCCAAGTGTGAGGTCCTTGATCTTGAACCTTCTAACCTCCAGAGCTGTATGATATAAGATATAAAACTCTCTTGTTTATAAACCACCTGGTGCTGGGGAGTCTGTGACAACTGCACAGACTAAGGGAAATGGATGATATTCCTTCATTTCTGCCTGTCTCGGAGAAGCGCTTTAGCGTGCTTTAACTTTGTAGGGTTTGCTTTCTTCTCATCAATTCACTTGAATCCCTCAGGATATAGTTATCGCTGAGAAAACCAAACACCTGATTGGGCACTGGTCTGTGGTAAATGCTGGGCTCAAGGCAGCAGTGAGCGGAAGGAGTTGCTTATTTTAAGTAGCCGTGGGCCTCGTGGGAGGCTAATTGGCAAACAAAAGGAGAAGAGGAGACCAATCAAGCATGACATGAACATGGCTCACCCTGCCAGGGAGGGGCCGCTTGCCTGGAGGCTGGGAAAACATGTCATGGGGATGAGCACCTCCCTCCCCGATTCCTGAGAAATGACAGCTGGTGTACTCAGCTGTGTAGGCATTTCGAACACAAGCACCGGCGTCTGAAGAAATCGGGCTCCCAGTCCTCCTCTGCCATCCATCAACATCGTCACTTTAAGCGAGTTACTCACGGACAGTGTCTTCTTACCTGTGGAACGTGGCTGAAAGTCACTCCGCCCAAGGCCAGGGTGGCATGTGACTGAAGGTCCCTTCTTAAAGCAGTCCTTACAAGGGCTCGGCTCCCGTCAGCACTGTCTACATCATCATCACAGTCGGTATCCGCAGAGAGCCCTGAGAGCCTGCAGCTCCACTCTCCAGCCTTCTTGGACTAAGACCCAAGGGCATCAGAGAACAGCAATGCTCAGAGCCATAGAGATGATGGTAAAGGGAGGGGTTTACGTAGAGGAAGCTTGACTCTGAGCCAGAGAGCACATCTGGTATCTAGAGGTCCACACCAGGTGAAGAGGCAGGGAAGTTGTCAAGAGTGACCCACCACTGCGTCTGTGGCTTCCTAAGACAGGGACGAAGAGGACATAGCAAAGAGAAGTGAGTGAATGGTGGCAGGAAAATGAATCGGGAGTAGGGAGGAGCTGCCTGCCATTAATCATCATGAAGAATAGGTCCCCGAGAGCTGCCTTGGGCTCCACGGTGATTAATGGCCTTTTTAATTTCCCTGCGCATCATCCCAATTATGCAGGACACTGAGGGAGGCCCCATCTTCCCCAGGGATGCATGGGTGATCTGTGCATTGCCCTGCAGTGAGCAACAGAGGAGCCGCAGGTCATCTTCTAACAAGGCAGGCCTGGGGATCAGGGCTTTAGGGGTAGATGGCCCAGGAGCTGGTCAGATGCAAAGCCCATCCCAGGACAAGGCAAGTGAGGAGCGTTATGCTCCCTTCAAACCTGGCTGCAAAGAATCAGCATTATTTTCTTACCAACTTAAGCTCTATTTAGGGCCTCATTTTTCCTGAATGACAGAGTCTTAACCTGCTCCTGAGTTGTGTTTTCCATGTTCTTGGTGTCAAAGCTTAAGCTGAAAGTCTGGGGCAGTTGACTACTTTGGATTTTTGCCTAAAAATGTTATCTTCTGGCTCATCTATCACTTGGCCAAACCCTAGGTTTCCAGTTCACCTAGGCTGACGCTGAGGGGTCTTACACACACTGTTTTCCCCACCCTTTACCTGTCATTATTATGCTGAAGCAATGGGGATCCTAAAAGACTGGCTCTGGTCCTAACTAGGAGACAGACAGTTCCACCAAGCTGAATGCTATATAAAAGTCAAAACCCAGGGACGGCCTCAAGTCTTTCCCACCTGTTGCAAATGGTCCCTCTTCTTCTCTCTTGGTCTGGGAAAGGCATGGTACCCACTAATCATTCTCACCAGCCTCACAGACCATGGTCCATAAGCAGATGCCCCTAAGCTCCCATTCCCACTAAGCTGTCAACTTTCCAAGCACAAAGGCCATGAACTATCACTGTTCACTAACATGAAGTGCAAAGCTCCAAACTAAGAACCTCTCTCTCTCTCTCTCTCTCTCTCTCTCTCTCTCTCTCTCTCTCTCTCTCTCTCTCATCAGAGAAAGGAAGAGAACTGAGAGAGAGCCCATGGCCTATATCTTTAAAATATTATCCTGCCACATTTATGAAAAGCTACAGAGAGGCTCAGAGGAGGAATGAGCACATCCTGTAGGAAGATCGATAAAATTGGTCATGCAGAGAGCCATATTTCTTCATTATTAAGTGTGCAAGATGTAGAGCCTGACAGCTCTTGGTTCAGGACCAGGTCTTTTGTTACTACGATGTGACCTTGAGTCATTGGCCCGACCAGGCTTCTATGCTCTGGCCTGTAGAGCAGGGAGGAGACCCTCATATTTGTATTGCAGGAGATCAATTGATCAATAGATATCCAGAGTCCTGTGTCAGTACATGGGAAAAGGGGGCAGAGGTTAGTTCACTGAGAGGATTGAGGGGCAAAGGAGTAAGAGATAGAAATAATATTTGGAGTCATAAGCCACAGCAGAGCCAGAGAGGTAGGTGTCTCAACTGTAACCAGCAAGATGTGCCACAAACAGAAGCTTCAAGAAACTGTAACAGTTTGTGAGCGGATTCAGTTTAATGATCCACAGCTTGTGAAGCAGGGGTTGGGTAGGGAGCAGCATGCCATGGATTTGTGTAAGGAGGAGAATGAATGATCCCCCCTTAGTTAAGACCTAGATTTTAATTAGTTAAAAACCCCAAAGCCTTCGCAGAAAGTATAAATATCTTCATCAAACAGACTTTTGTTGTTGTTTTGTTTTTACACATTTTTATGCTACCAGGAGCCGGTTTATACCCTAGGAGAACCTCATTGACTTAAATAGAGGTGTAGGTTCTAGTTTTAAATCAGTGTAAAGAATCTTTAGTCGTTACACATATGACATTTTTCAGATTTCTCCTCCATGAGTCGTATGTGATGTACCTGGATCTTTTGTAACACTCTTAACTTTCATGGTTTTGTACTCATTTTTCCTTTTCTATTTTCCCCATCAAGAAAATGTATTATTGTATATCTTTCCTTATCAAAAATATATCCCTATTCTTGCATCCTTCTTTACTCTCCACTCTTACTTACTAGAGTTTTTGTGGTTTTTCTCTTGTTTATATTATAAGACAGCAAAATAAAAAACCAAATTTATTAACTTATTAAAAGAGAAATAAATCTAAACTACGTTGATGACATAATGTAACAAACTAGAATAATTATTTATACACTGTAAAACTATAAAGTTTTTGTATGTTGTAAATCCTAGGCAGACTTTACTATCACTTTGATTTTTTTAAAAAATTTATTTAAAAATTATTTCATGCAATACATTTTGATCATATTCTTTCTACTCCCTAAGCTCCTCCCAAACGTTCCCCCATAAACTTCATATTCTTTCTAGCTCTCTCTCTCTTAAAAAGGCCAAGAAAAAAACAACAAAAAAATGAAAATCAAAACAGAAAAACAAACTAAAAATAAAAATGAGGAAGAAAATCAGTAAGACAAAAAATATCAAAACAAAAAGAACACTTATAAAACACTTGGAGGCCATTTTGTGCTCCTGGGCTTGGACCCTGGAATGTGGTTAGTATGTACAGTAATGCTCACTGGAGAAAACCATCTTCCTCGTCTCAGCAGGCATCAGAGCAAATAGCTCCACGGTTAGGGGTGGGAGTTGGTGTGCACTTCCCCTTCTCAGTGCTGGGGTTTTGTCTGCTATGAACCTGTGAAGGTCAATCTCTGTGATTTCCATCATCATCGTCATTGTTGGTCTAGAAGACACTGCTTCCTTGGAGTCACCCACCACCTCTAGCTCGTAGACTCTTTCCGCCTTTTCTTCCACAAAGATCCCAAGGAACTTAGAGGAGGGCTTCGATAAAGATGTTTCACTGAGAACTGATTGCTCCAAAGTCACCCTCTGAACATTGCCCAGTTATGTGCCTCTGAGTTAACTCCTATCAAAAATAAGCTTTTCTGATGAGGCCCATCCCTTGGTATAGCAGTATATCACTGTCGTTTTATTACTAAGTACCCATGGCAGAATAAGAGCAGTAGGATTTCCCCTAGGCCCATGACCTATCTAGTCTCAGGTTCTTGGCAACTTTAGCTGTGTTGTGTATGGGTTCCACTTTAATGAGTGGGCGCTAAATTCAGGTTTCAGAGTTTGTAGCTGGGGGGATGCTGATCATTTTTATCCTCCAGTAGTGTGCACAGTACTATCCAGCAGCATGAATACTAGTCAGTAGGGGGAAAGCTTGGTGGCATAAGATGTCCAGTTGGGGCACTGTCTCCACCAGTATATAGTGACTCCATTTAGATTCCTTTACTGTATTTATTTTAGGGAGCTTCTACAGAGGTAAGTTTCCATACAGCTTTCAAAGGGCCTTTAATGTTTGTTGTCCCTCCCAATATTCGCATTTACACTGCGACCTCCCATCCTCATCCTTAATTAATCTTCTCTTGTAAACCCCCCCCCCCACCTCTTTATGATGCTACACTGTTTTTACTTCCTTGAAAGATCTCTTCCTCACTTGGTCCCCTACTAATAATGTGACCATTGTGGCTATTTTGACAGAAACACACATATCTAAAGTTTAAATGCTAACATCCACCTGTAAGAGAAAGTCTGCCTTATTTGTCTTTGTGGGTCTGGGTTACCTCACTCAGGATGATTATGTCTAGTTCCATCCATTTACCTACAAATTTTGTGATTTCATTTTTCTTAACAGCTGAATAATATTCCAATATACCAATATTTGGTACATTGTATATATGTACCAAAGTTTCACTACCCATTTATGAGTTGATGAATATCTAGGCTATTTCTAATTTCTGGCTATTATAAATAAAATAGCAATGAACATGGATGAGCGATTATCTTTGCAGTAAGATATAAAGTCATTTGGTGTATTCCCAAGAGTGTTATAGCTAGATCTTGAGGTAAATTGATTCCTAGCTTGCCGAGGAACCTATAATTTCCATAGAGGTTGCACCTGCTTGCATTCCCATCAGTAATGGATGAGTAGTCCCATACTCCACATCCTCACAAGCATAAGCCATCATCTCTTTGAGTGATCTTGGCCATTCTGACTGGTATAAGATAAAATCTTAAAGTAGTTTTAATTCATAGCTCCCAAATTGATTGAAGATGTTGAACATCTTTTAAGGTGCTTCCCCACCATTTATGTTTCATCTTTTGATAACTCTGTGTATAGAACTATACCATATTTTTTTAACTGAGTTATGTTTTCTTGATATTCAGGGTGATTTTTATGTCCTTTGTATATTATTGGTAATGAATCTCTATCAGATGTATAATCAGTAAAGATATTTTCCCATTCTGAACACTGCCACTTAAGTTCTTCAGCTTCATAAGGTCCCATTTATTAATCCTTAGTCTTAATGCCTATTGGTGTTCTGTTTAGAAAATTCTTTCCTATGCCAATAACTTCAAGCCTATCCCATTACTTTATCTTCTATCAGATTTGGGGTGGCTGGACTTATGTTGTATCCTTGGTTCATTTGGAGTGGAGTTTGTGTGTAGACTTCTATATGAAGACATTCAGTTAGACCAGCACCATTTGTTGAAGATGCTGTGTTTTCTCCAGTTTGTATTTTTTTGCTTCTTTGTCAAAAAAAAAAAAACAATCAGATGTCCATAGTTTTATAGAGTTATGTCTAGGTCTTCAGCTCTATTTCATTAATCAATTTGGTATTTTGTGACAGTACTAGACTAGTTTTTATTTCTATAGGCCTGTAATACACTTTGAAATCTGGAATGGTGATACCTCCAGTACTTTTTTTTTGTTCAGGATTGTTTTAGATATTCGTGTGTGTGTGTGTGTGTGTGTGTGTGTGTGTGTGTGTGTGTGTGTGTTTT
>NC_022015.1:17761014-17762800 GCF_000317375.1 Microtus ochrogaster
GTGTGTGTGTGTGTGTGTGTGTGTGTGTGTGTGTGTGTGTGTGTGTGTTTTCAAATGAAGCTGAAGATGTTTTAAATTTATATGAAGAACTGTGTTGGAATTTTGATGGAGTTTATATTAAACCTGTAGATTGAATTTGGTAGGATCGTCATTATCACAATATAAATCCTACTGACCCATGAGCAGAAGAGATCTTTCCATCTTCTGATGTCTCCTTCAATTTCTTTCTTCATTGTCCCCAAATTTTTGCAATGCAAGTCATTAAACTTGTTTGCTTAGAGTTTCCTTAAGACATTTTTGAGGTGTTGGGAAAAGCACTATTTCCTTGAGCTTTTTCTCAGTTTTGAGTTTGTCATTTGTAGAGGTGAATTTTTGTCTGTTACTTTTGAATCTTGCTGATTTTTCATTTTTATATTTATTGGTATTTGACTTGTTGTATGTTTGTTTGTTCACTATGTTTTCATTTGGATTTTTAGAAAGACTCTTTTATATGCTTTTTCCTTTGTCCTATAAAACTCTGAGAGCTGTTGCATGTTGTGGTCTGGCAAAGGCTGGCCCAAATAAGAAGTTTCTAATGACCCGAGACAGGATCTGTCTTGTATGAGCAAGAGGGCAGAAGGTAAAAAATATACAAGAACCAAAATCTTTATGTTAGCCTTGTAATTGCAGTTTGGGGTACAAAAGGCATTGGCTCTCCTGGGGAACATGGGGAGATAGAAAATTACTACTTTTTCCCCCATAACTGCATAAGCATAATCAGATCAATTTACAAGAACATATACCCAAGGGGCTGATGAAGGCTGCTAACAGAGGCTGCTTACAGGAATGGAGGCTGTGCCATCCATTCTAACAATCAGAGCCCTGAAATAGCCCAGACAGAACCGGGCAGAACAGAAAAGTTCTTTCAAACAAGAGCCACACAGGCCATGCCTGGAATAGGAACAGAAGAGAAAGCAGTTTTAAAGTAGAGGCCAAGTAAGTCTTTGCTCAGGAAGCAAACCAGAAAGTTTGGGGAGTTGCTCTGCTAGGTAACAGCAAAGAGAGTTCAGGGGAGCTGAGAAAGGACAGTCCTCAAGAGAAATCACAGTCCAGGATGCGTTCCCAGGTACTGCCTGTTCAGGCAGACACTACAGCTCCTCACTAATTCGGTGACTTACTAGAGAGTCCTGAATCTGTCCTGGTGGGATTGGATTTCCAGAATTTTTAACCAAAAAGTTTTGTTTAAAAAAAAAATGACCCTATGCTGCCTGTCACCAAAGGGGCAAATGAATGGAGAGAAGAATGAAATCTTTAGGTTGTGCTTTCTTCAGAGAGCTGGTGACCTGGGGCAGCAGTGAGTCAACATCTTTTTTTAAAAGACTGCTCCATGTCTGATCTCCAGCAAGATGACTTTATGGGAGGAGAGGCCGTAAAAACAGCCATCCATTCTGGAGCTCAGCCACGTCTTGGAGGTGGGTGCTGTCTGTGCCTCTCTTGCTACCATGCCTTGCATACCTCCTCATTCTCTGAATATTGAGGCTCGAGCACCTCTGGAGATACGGAGTCTCACTGGGGTCTGACTATAATATAATAACTTTATACTCCTCCATAAGCATCTGGGTGGGGATTAACTTGAAACAAACACACCATTATAGTTTATATTATTAAACTGTTAATTACATATGTGAGTGCATTTTTTAAATGCGTAGTGCAAATGTGTCTCTATAAGACAAGATATAAAAGTGCCTCTGTGATCTAATCAGAAAGACAGAGAAGAAAATATATATGGAGAGAAGAAGGAGGAGGA
>NC_022015.1:17762900-17770826 GCF_000317375.1 Microtus ochrogaster
AAGAAGAAGAAGAAGAAGAAGAAGAAGAAGAAGAAGAAGAAGAAGAAGAAGAAGAAGAAGAAGAAGAAGAAGAAGAAGAAAAAGAAAAAGAAGAAGGGGTTTTGAGTTCATTCTGTTGTAAAAAAAAACTGGCTTCTAAGAAAACTTCCATCCTCTGGCCAAGTCAGATACTCAGTTTAGGAATGTGGAGGTGGGAACTGAATGAAGCAAGGACCATGAAGGAATGCTTGCTCTCACGGATTTCTCATTTTGCTTTCTTCCACAACCACGTCTACTTTGTGTTACTGTCCACAGTACCCTGTGTCCTACCATATAAATCATCAATCAAGATATTGAAAAGCCCCACAGACTTGCCTATAGACCAAAATCTGATGGAGGCAATCCTCAATTTACATTGCCTTTCCTCAATCACTCTCATTTATGCCAAGTTAACAGAAAACCAACTGGCACAATTGATCCCTTGTCAACTTGACACACAAACACATCACCATTGAACTTTAATCTCCCATGTTTTGTTTGTTTCCCAATATCTCATGCTAATATTAACATCACAATATAAACCACACTCCAACCTTTAAAGTCTTACAATCTTTTGATCCATTCCATCGCAGCAAGATCCTATTCTCTCTTGAACCAATTTTGATTCTAGTTTGATTTTCATGGCTGAGGTGGATTTTTGTCAGCTTGACACACACGGTAGCAGCCTTAACCCATTAAATCTGATAACTAACCATCATTCCACATCTCAATACTGCTGCATTAGGAATCAAGTTACTGACCTATGAACTTGGGGGGGGGGGGATATGCAAGCAATAAGAGAAGTTCTTTCCATCCTGGGGATCCTGTGAGAGGAAAAATTGGAATCGGTAGCTAAGGAGCGAGACTCATGTGTCTAAGACACTCCACATGATGCTGAGGCTGCTGCTCAGTGTACCACAATGTGTGATAAAGCCCTGCATACCTTTCTGATGGCATGACATTTCCTTGGAACTTCAAGAGGGACCACCCCCCTATCCTGCTTTCCGAAGAATAAATTCCTATTCCCCAGTGTTCATGAAGTCTCTGGGATCCCTTGGTGGCCTGGACATGACAGGTGCCTCCATCGTTAAAACTGAGAATTTAATACACACATAATGTGTTTTTGATAAGTATTCTACTTATTATATGAGGAAATAAATCAGGAAATCCCATCTTCCATTTAAGTTTCAGGGGATATCTTGACTTTAGGAGTCAAAACATCCATATAGCAGGTGACAGTCTCTGAGAAAAACTATCATATCTCTTGCTAGATTTCTTGAAATCACTATAAGACATAACCAAGAAAAACAGTTTCAAGTAAGGAAAGATTATTTTTTCCTCAAAGCTCCAGAAAGTTCAGTCAATGCTCAGTGGCTTTGCTGTTTGTCTCTGTGGTAAGGCAGAACACCAGGGCAGACGGGCATGATGGAGAAGGCCTGCTTACATCATGGCATCCAGGAAGCCAAGAAGAAGGCACAGCAACATGGGATGAGATGTAACTTTCCCAGAACACTCCCATGATCCACAGAACACCCCCATGATCCACTTTCTCTACCTAAGTCTCACTTTCTACTTTCTACCACATCTCAACGAGACCATATCAGGAATCAACTGGGGAGCAATTTGTTGATCAGATGAGAACCTCTAAGATCTAGTCACTTCCTAAAAACCCTTCATTTGGCAACCAAGCCAATATCTGAGCTCCTAGGAAATACTTCCTATCCCCACAATAGTACTTTTCTCCTCTTAGGCAGGATGGGCAGAGTGATGCTGTCTCTCATTTGAGCATCTCCTGTTTCCCAGTTTTCCCTAGCACACACTGTCGTGGTTGAAATGAATGCATTTATTTCCCTGAGGAAGATCAAATTCCAACTTATTAAAAAGCCCCCCCCCCATGGTCTTAAATGATCCTGAGTGATCCCTCTTGGTGCACCCCTTCTTGGAGCATTTCATTTTCACTATATCCCAGCCACAGTGCACTCTTCCCCAGGCCTCTACAGCAGCTTCTCTGAGTACCAAACATCAGTCCCTCCTAAAGCTCCCTAGAAAATTTCATTGTACATCCAACTTAAGCATCACTGCACCCAAGTGTAAGAGCTTTCTGCCCTCCGTTCCTTGCTGCCTACCCTTCTGTCCCTGCCCCACCCACTGTGTATTTGCTCCTACTTGTTGATCAGATCTCAGTCTAGAGCCCGCCTTTGCTGTAAGGTCTTCCAAAACCTTCACTGTAATTCTCTGTTGTTTCATTTCCTTCCTAGAGTGTAGCCCAAACTGTCATTCTCTTTCATATCTGTACTTATTTATTTTCTATTCATTTTGTGAAAATGTTGTCAAATGATTCCAAGAACCCCATCTGGTTTTATTTGTCACCATACTTAGCATGTAACACTGTGTTGGATCACAGTGGGAACTTATCAAATAGTTGGTGAGTGAAAGGCCATGACTCCTACATAAAGCAACTTAATGTAAGATGCATAGAAGCTGTGACTTTTTCTAGAGCTTCTGTATTGGTCACTTTTACATTACCATGACCCTAGTACCTCACAGAAACAACATAAAGGAGGAAAGATTTACTTTAACTGGAGATTTCCAAAGTTTCAGTCCATCATAGTGTGACAGCATGGCAAAGAAACCAGAGCATGTGGCAGGAGTGGTGATGGGGAATGCACATATGACAGGACTAACACAGGGTGTAGAATCAGAGGCTGGGTTATGTCATTCAAAGACCTGCCCTCAATGATCCAATTTTGCCATCCTTCTCCATTTCTTGAAGGATCTATAGCTACTCAAATTCATACTGCAAGCTGAGAAACCACCATTCAGACATGAGCATGTGGGACCATTTCAGGGTCAAGCCGTAATAGCTGTAGCGAGGAGTGCTGAGGTATGAGGTTGGGAAGATCGCTCCCCATAGAATGCACCATTTCCTTCCTCCACTACTGTCAGATAGTATGCACATCCTTCCTGAAGACTTTTTAGCACCCTGACCTGCTCAGCTTGGAAGTCATAGCTTTCCTGACCACATAGAGAAAGAAATGTTTCCACACTCTTGCGTCTTGCATGCATAGAAACCTATCTATGCTTTAATGTCAACTCAAAGCTGCATATTTCCAGATTTGTTATCTCCAAACCAGTCCTGAGCCCAATGAGAAGGGAAGGTCCTAGGTGCTCTAATCTTAACCCAGCTTCCAGAAAAAAAAGCTTTTTTTTTTTCAAATTAAAAAGGACACAACTAAAGTAACTCTTGTTTCTTACAGAGTAATGGGAACAATGTAGTCTATGAAGGAACAGATTATCTCTTGCTAAGGTAACTTGGATCCTTCCTTGAATAAGCAGTGCCCCTCCCTTGGACCATTTACCAATCTCTGGGCTGGGCTCTTTACTAGAGCCACCATAAAATGTGACTACATTTTCTAATATTTTAGGGAAAACACTTTTCAGGCTTCTGAGTTAATCAATCAATGCTGAGTACCAACGGTATTAAACCTGGCATTTCCCCCACTCCCACCATAGGGGGAAAATGTCCCAGCAGAAATGACTGACCGATACAGAAATAAAGTTACCTCTAGATCATGAGTAATACTCATAAAGGCCCTGACAGAGTACCTGCTTCAATGAAGAAAATAATAGTAGGTATATTGACTATCGCTTCTGTTGCTTTCTCTGTTCCTCCCATTGCTCACATCTCTAACACTTAGGGGGAAATGGCAGAGAGCCAGAATTTGATGAATGTTTTGTGGATAAAGGAGGATAAAGCTGAAGCATCTCTTAAAACCGTGTCACTGTCGCATTTCACAGACATGCCAAGTGGCCGTCCTGTTGCTGAGTAGTCTGCATACACTGTGAAGTCAAAGCCCTTCTTGACTGGTGATTCACCTGCTCAGCTTTGAGTCTCAGGGACACAAACATGGAGGCACTCAACCATCAAATGAGTGTTGTGAGAATCTCTTGCAGAAAGGTGGTTGCTGGAATAGGTAATTAAATGATCTAAATGGTGACTTGGGACTGGGTATATTCCCAAAGATAGACCCTCTAGGATGGCACTAGATGATGATGATGATGATGAAGATAGATAGATAGATAGATAGATAGATAGATAGATAGATAGATAGATAGATACATGTAAAGTGTACCAATATTCAAATGCTACTGAGCATGCCCAGCATTCCATTGTAACCTGAGTGAAAAAGAATGGTATTTATGGTGGAATTGCCCATGGACAAAGGTATCTTTCTCTGACAGAATTAATAAGATCAATGCTTGGCAAATACAGAGTTGGTCCAACTTCCTCTCAAAGTAAGAGCTGTGCTCTGCTTATATTCATGCTGACCCTGAAAAGAAATGGCCAAGGTAAGGGCAGTGGAAATAAATGATCTCCACCATTAGCTCCCCAAGAACCAGGTAACACTCCCCAAATGTCACACTGATGTATTAACTGCGTTAATACACATCATCAGTCTGTTCAAGAAATTAGATTGACCAAAGACCCCTCGAAGGAAAGGGACATCAATAGTGCAGTCACATATTTCCTAGTGGCTCAAGAACTATAAACGAGAGAGCAAAGACTTTGGACCCTGCCCTATCCATAAAGCAGCCCATTGTTGAACCACAACTATCAAATTTTCCATAAAAGTAGAATAAAAAGAAATATTAATTTAAATAGAATAAAAATAAAGATGAATTTAAGCAGATGGTTTTTGAATTCCTTAGCAGCAATAAGAAAAAAAATCTCCCATATCTGTTTACCCAGAGGTATGCTTTACCAACAACCTACACTATGTCTATCGGTCCCATCAAGTTGACAATCAAGACTAACTAGGATACTAAACTAATCAACGCCTAAGTGAATAGTGGATTAAGTTGTGTCTGTGTGAGTTGAGCAGTCAGTCTGAACACACCCAGAAATCCATGGCTGTCTTCTTCTCCTCTTACCTTGCCCTGTGGTATTAAACCATGTGTATGGTGCTGATACGGACAGGATCTATATCTCGCATTCAGACTGTTGCCACTCTGCGTTCATGTGTACACATGGTGCCATCAGCCGATGGTGACGAGGTGTTTGGCCATCCTTTGGCTCTTTCCACCCCCTCTTCCAAGATAATCCCTGAGCCTTTGGTGTAAAAACTGTGTTGTAGATGCATCAGAGGGAGCTGGGTGCCCATGGTCAGGTGCTCTCTGTATTCTGATCAACTGTGGTTTTCTGTGATGGTCTCTGTCTGCTTCAAAGAAAAGCTTTAATGAGGAACAGAAGCCACTTCTCTGTAAATATAAGCATAAGTATTATAATGCGATTCAGAATTATTTTGGTTTGGTAGATGGTGGTGGTAGATTCTCCTCTAAGATCCATGACCATATTAGCCCCAGGTGGTTAGTTAGGTCTCCCGTACCAGGCATGACTTCTTTCCTGATGAGAAAGCCTTAAGTTTAATTAGAGAGCCATTGGTTGCCTCCAAGATATGAGAGCAACTACCACACCTTTAGGACTGACTATCTTGTTGTGCTGGTAACTGAGGTTCATATTGCAACAGCAGTAGCCATTACTGCTTTAGGAGTCTCTTGAACTTTACTGGCCAACAATGTGAAAGATTTCTCAAGGCTGGTGCTGGTGTTTTTGTTAGATAGTCCATGGCTCCAGGACTTGTCAGTCCAAGTGGCATAACATCATCTAAAATATTAAATTGATATATTTCCCAGTAGGTAGGAGCTAACCAACCACATTACAGTCCCTTGACAGAAAAGGTCCTTACAAACTTTGACCCTAAATAACCTTTCTGAATGTATGTATGTCTGTTAGTGGTGGCAAACGTCAGACTGATCTGGTTTCCAGTGAATCTGCTAAGTGAAAGTTTTTATTTTGAGAAAGTTGTGGGTTCCCACACAGTTGTAAGAAGTAACATGCAGAGACCTTTCTGCCTTCATTTACCCACTCCCAGTGTTGACATATGTATTTATGTGTATATATGTGTGTGTATATATATGTTGTGTGTGTGTGTGCAGAGAGAGAGAGAGAGATCTCACATCCAGGAAGCAAATGTTGACATTGTCCAAGTCCAAGCAGACTATAGAAAGAGGAGTGGACCTTCACTGCTGTCCCCTGTCATCTCATGTGTCGCTCTGAACCCACAAAAATAGCAAAGAAATGCCCCCCTTTCAAGAACAATTGCATTTCTGGAGCTGTCGCCAGTGATTGTATTAGTTTATTGTCTCATTTGTTGATGTAACAAAATACCTGACAAAAGCAATTTTAGAAAGAAAGGTTTATACTTGCTTACAGTTCCAGAGGCAACAGCCCATCCTGTCGGGGTGGGGGGGGGAGTGTGGCAGGGGGAGCTTGGCAGGGGGAACATGGCAGAGGGAGCGTGGCAGGAGGAGCTTGTGGCTAGTTAACTGTGTTCACAGTCAGGAAGTAGGAAATGACTAATTCTTGTGCTCAGCTGGCTTTCTGCTTTTAATTCAACCCAGGACTCCAGCCCAGAGAAGGGTAAAACCTATATTTAAGGTGAATCTCCCCATCTCAATTAACTCAGTCTAAATAATTCCTTACCTGTGTGCTCAGAAATGTGTCTCCATGCTGATTTTAAACTCAATCAAGATTAAATGTCACTGTGGTAGAGTTCCCACTCAGTATATATAAGGTCCTGGGCTCACTCCCCAGCAAAACACACACACACACACACACACACACACACACACACACACACACTCCTGTAAGAAGAAATTATTGTGAGAAAATGCAATTAAAGGCATGAGGCATGAAGGAAGAAATGCATTCAGAGAAATGCATAGTGAAACAATAGCAGGACAGTGTTTACAGCAAAATAGCAAAGAGAAGACTGACAATACCCAGGGCTGGTGTGCATGTGGGGAAACAGATACTCCCACAATCCCACTGGACCTAATCTGACAACAGGGAATGTCACAAGAGCACCTATATCCTTTGATGTAATAGTCTCAATTCAGGGCTTTTCCGGGAATAAAAGAAACATTATAGAAACATGAATGCAGTATTGCAAGATTATTTTGTTTAAAATGTCAAGTGTTTGCTCACAAATATCTTGACACACCTTGAATGTCAATCAACAGTAGAAAGGTTAAATTCTTCCTGGGACTCCAAACTGTGAAATCCTGTGCAGCTCTTTAAAAAGGTGAGTCTCATGTGCCTGTCCCAGCGTGCTCGTTCAGAAACTGAGCTGCACAGTAGAATATGGAATCTGATCTAAGTTTAGCAACAAAGAGCGTATAAACCCATATACTTATTTGGGCATATTGAGAAGTAGGAAGAAAGTTGGGGCATGATACAAAATCCATAATTAACATGATTTTCCTCTGGAATGAGGGAAAATTCTAGTGCGAAGGACAAAAATATAACTTTGTTCAGTGCTTTTGAATTGTTTCTCTGGCTACAGGAAAAGGAGCATAATAAGGAACAAGAAAGACGATGAAAAAGTAAAACTGAAGATGGTGTTTAAGCCCTAGGGAATTAAATTCCCACACAGCAGCCATCTGGGTATTTGGAGAAAAGACCTTAGTGGGAAGCAGGAAAGGTGCAAGGCTACCCTCTGAGCTGGGGTTTGGGAACTTCCTACCTTTGCCTAGAAGCTGCAGCACAAGCTGAGAGAGCAGCAAGCCCAGCTGCAAATCAGGAAGAATCAATGCCGCCTACCCACACCGGAGGATGCAAGCAGCTCATTAAGGCAAGCTCTGGTAATTGATTTCCGAGAGAGGCAAATGCCTTCTCGCAGGCATCCACACAGACTGCCATCCAGACTGCCTCTGCAACCCAGATTGCCTCAGACCTGTTCTCTGATGCCTTGTTCTCCCTTCAAACAAGGTGGAGGTGGCAGGATTTATTTATTTATTTATTTATTTATTTATTTATTTATTTATTTATTTATTTATTTATTTATT
>NC_022015.1:17770926-17778188 GCF_000317375.1 Microtus ochrogaster
TGTAAAAAAAGTTCTTCTACCACCCGTTCCCACATACCCTTGAGCAGTCTCAAAGAGAGCAAGGTGGAGCAGAGAAACAGGAAACAGTTTGCACATTTTAGAACTGTCCATGTTGAATCTCCTTAGTAAACATGTCACACTTGCCCCATTCCCTGGGCCTCACCTACTGCCCAGAGCAGGTCCTACAGTTAATTTTGGGATTCTCCCCCTTCCACATTATAACTTTTTTAAAGATTTATTTATTTATTTATTTATTTATTTATTTATTTATCTATCCCTGCATTTATTATACCCACAAGGAGTCAAGACCTTCAGGCAAGTCTGAGTGTATACCACCAAGCTGAGATCACTGATAGGAAGTTACATGACCTTTGAAGGTTTAGAGCAAGACTTCCCAAGCCATAAGACAGAAAGCCCTAGAACCCACTTGGGTACTATAGATGGGAATGCCAGGGTAGTGTGGCTTTAAAAAGCTCTGCCTATGCTGGTATGAATGTATAGAATAATGGCATTTTCAAAACAGAGACATCCAAGATGCTGAGCCAGGCCAGAAATACCAACCTATACAACCAATTTGATTGGATGTGTTTATGTTTTTGTCATTGTTTATGTTGGTGTTGTGTTTTGTTTTGCTTTTTGAGGCAAAGTTTCACTATATAACCCATTCTAGCCTGGAGTGCTGGGGATACAGGTGTGAGCCATGATGCCCTAGTCTTAATTGGACTTAGTTCACACTGTGAGTCTGACCCTCCCCACAGACTCATACTCCTATCCAGTTCTGCCAAACCTAATGGCATTTTCCTTCAGGGTGGGGTTTGCCACCTCTATGGCTTCCATGAAGAAATCATCTACAAAGATGGGGCGACATCTACAAAGATGTATGCTTCAGTTTTCTTGTATATTTAATGGCAGTAATAACAGTCCTCGCCTCTTAAGATTTGGCTTCAAATAAAGTGGATATGAGGACACCTAGGATCACGTCTTACACACAGGACACCAGCTCAGTGTCCCTGAAGGAGCAGTGCTGTTATCAAGGTGGGATCGCTTTTCTTTTTCAGAGCAGTGGGACACCTGTAGCCTATGGATAGAATCAGCAGCACTAAACGTGGATTGAGCTCTGCTGTTGGTGACAAGGAATTGCCTCTTCATTCTCTCTCTCTCTCTCTCTCTCTCTCTCTCTCTCTTTCTCTCTCTCTTTCTCTTTTTAATTGATTTTTATTGAGTTTTACATTTTTCTCTGCTCCCCTCCCTGCCTTTCTCCTCCTCCCTTCAACCTACCCCAAGGTCCCCATGCTCCCAATTTACTCAGGAGATCTTGTCTTTTTCTACTTCCCATGTAGATTAGATCTATGTAAGTCTCTCTTAGTGTCCTTATTGTTGTCTAAATTCTCTGGGATTGTGGTTTGTAGGCTGGTTTTCTTTGCTTTATGTTTAAAAATCACCCATGAGTGAGTACATGTGATAATTTGTCTTTCTGTGTCTGGGTTACCTGTGAGCTAACGGTTAGGATTATCTTAACTTTTATCTGTGTATCTTACAGATGAAAGACTTTCCAAGCCAGTAGGGTGAAGTGGAGAAACGTGGACAGCTTCAACTCTTCTTATCATGTGGCCGTTTGAACAAGTGGCCAGAAGGTCACTTGCAGATGTTCTCACATTGACAATCTAGAAATGCCCTCCCAAAACACACTCTTGATCTTTCCCCATAGATATGGGAAATCAGAGCCTAAGAGGGACACAGAAATGTATGTGAGCCGGGCGGTGGTGGCGCATGCCTTTAATCCCAGCACTTGGGAGGCAGAGGCAGGCGGATCTCTGTGAGTTTAAGTCCAGCCTGGTCTACAAACGGAGTTCCAGGACAGGCTCCAAAGCTACAGAGAAACCCTATCTCGAAAAACCAAAAGAAAAAGAGAAATGTATGTGAATATGTGTGTGTGTGCATGTGTATAATGTGAGTATATATTTTCTGGTGGGAAAGCACACATGTGTACACACTGTGCAAATGCAGGTGTGTTTATATATGTGTGTGCACATGTGTGGAGGCCAGAGGCCCATGTCAAGTGTCTCCCTCATTCACTGACCCCCACATAGTGTCTCTCTCTATCAAGATCTCTGTTTCATTGCTCTCCTACTCTGTCTCTCTCCCCCCTTGACCATACCATTCCCTCACGTTCTCATCTCTTATCCCCCCTCCCATTCACCACCCTCCTCTCCCCAGTTTGCCCAAGAGATCTCATCCAATTCCCATTCTTTAGACAACCCATGTGTCTTTCTTAAGGTCTTCCTTGTCACCTAGCTTCTCTGGAGCTGTGGATTGTAGTCTGGTTCTCCTTTGCTTTACATCTAACATCCACTTGAGTGAGTACTATGTTTAGCTTACTCAGTCTCAGTTACCTTGCTCAGGATATTTTTTTTTGTTCTACCAATTTACCTGCAAATTTCATGATATCACAGTTTTTTACAACTGAGTAAAACTCCATTACGTAAATGTGTCATATTTCCTTTATCAATTTTTCATTGAGGGGCATCTGGACTGTTTCTGGGTTCTGACTATTATGAATAATGCTGCTATGAAATTTTAAGAGCAAGTGTCCTTATGGTATGATTGAATATTCTTTGGGTGTATGACCAGGAGTGGTATTACTGGGTCTTGAGGTAGACTGATTTCCAATTTCCTGAGAACCAGCCATACTGATTTCCAAAGCTGCTGGACCAGTTTTCACTCCCACCAGCAGTGGAGGAGTGATACTCTGACTCCACATTCTCTCCAACATAAGCTGTCCTCAGTACTTTTGATCTTAGCCATTCTGACAGGTATAAGATGGTATCTCAGAGTTGTTTTGATTTGCATTTTTCTGATGATTAAGGATGTTAAGCAATTCTTTAAATATCTTGTCATTTGAGATTCTTCTGTTGAGAATTATCTGTTTAGCTCTGTATCCCATTTTTAAATGTTTTTTATTAATATTTATTGAGCTCTACATTTTTCTCTGCTCCCCTCCTTGACTCTACCTTCCCCCCTTCAATCCTCCCCCAAGGTCCCCATGCTCCCAATTTACTCAGGAGATCTTGTCTTTTTCTACTTTCTACTTCCCATGTAGATTATATATATATCTATAAGTCTCTCTTGGTGTCCTTATTGTTGTCTAAGTTCTCTGGGATTGTGGTTTGTAGGCTGGTTTTCTTTGCTTTATGTTTAAAAACCACCTATGAGTGAGTACATGTGATAATTTGTCTTTCTGTCTCTGGGTTATCTCACTCAAAATAATGTTTTCTAGTTCAATCCATTTTCCTGCAAAATTCAAGCTGTCATTATTTTTTCTGCTGTGTAGTACTCCATTGTGTAAATGTACCACATTTTTCTTATCCATTCTTAGATCGAGGGACATTTAGGCTGTTTCCAGGTTCTGGCTATGACAAACAAAGCTTTATTTGGTTGGGGAACTTTTAATGACTGCTTCTATTTCCTTAAGGGTTATACGTCTATTTAAATTGTTTATCTGGTCTCGATTTAATTTTGGTATATGGAACCTATCAATAAAGTTGTCCCTTTCTTTTAAATTTTTCAATTTTGTGGAGTACAGGTTTTTGGCGTATGATCTGATGTTTCTATGGATTTCCTCCATGTCTGTTGTTATATCCACTTTTTCATTTCTAATTTTCTTAATTTGAATATTCTTTCTTTGCTTTTTGGTTAGCTTGGATAAGGGTCTGTCTATTTTGTTGATTTTCTTGTAGAACCAACAAGTGTTTCATTGATTCTTTGTATTGTTTTCTTTGTTTCTGTTTTATTAATTTTCAGCCCTCAATTTGACTATTTCTTTGCATCTAATCCTCCTGGGTAAGTTTGCTTCTTTTTGTCCTAGAGCTTTCAGGTGTTCTGTTAATTTGCTAGTGTGGTCTTTCTCCAACTTCTTTATATAGACATTTAGCGCAATGAACTTTCCGCTTAAACACTGCTTTCATAGTGTCTCAGAAATTTGGGTATGTTGTACCTTCATTTACACTGAGTTCTAAGAAGTCTTTAATTTCTTTATTTCTTCATTTACCCAGAGTGACTCATTTGACTCTGACGAATTAACTCTGGACAGAATCTGACCATCACAGCTTCATATGCAGCAAAGAACCTCTTACCCCCCCCCCTCCCTGACACACACACATGCACAAGCACACTCCTGTGGATAACAATTGCTCAACTTCCCCATTTCCAGGCTTTACTGCTAAATCAACCCAAGATAACCTTTTCCCCAACCTTCCATACTTAACCCAGCCTCCATGCTACCCGATAGTGAGGGAGAACTCCTCCACGGCTGTATGGATATAGTATCCAGCCTCAAGAACATCAAGCCCGATCTGACTGATGTCTCATTGCCCTCCCTGGTTATAGAAATGTACATTGATGACAGTGCTTTTATAAAAGACAGCCAGGAGGTGTGGGAAGCTGTGGTCACCCTCGAGGTAATGCTATGGCAGAAGCCCTCCTTCCGGCACCTCTGTCCAAAAGACTGAATCGCACTAACCAGAACCCTAAGAAAATCCATATTTTCACTGACAGTTGCTATACATTTGTCACAGTCCACAGGCATGAGGAAAGAGGCTTTCTCAACACTGAAGGTAAGTCGATCAAAAACAAGAGATTCTTGATCTCCTGGAAGCTCTTTTGGCCCAAGGATGGTCTCACAATGAATTGCCTCAGACACCAGGAGATGGGGAATCAACTAAGTTTCTCAGAAATCACAAAGTGGACACCAAATCACAAAGTGGACACCAAATCACAACGTGACAAACGAAGCAGCCCATGGACTGCCAGCACCAGTGATGCTCCTATTTCCAGCACCAACCCTTCCAGAAATGCCCATTTATTCTACTAAGGGTGACAGTTTTTTCCAAGGCCTGACCAAGGGGTCAACTAAACAGGGATGGTGGTACCCTGCAGAAGGGCAGATGCTTTTACCCCAGGTTCTGGGAAGGAGTCTAATCCAACAGCTAAATGAGAGTACGTACCCTGGTAAACAAAATTATTCACATGGTGTTTAAAAGTTATTTCATCCCTTCCCCAAACCTTATGCTTTGTTTAAGACATTGTTTCCAGATTTCTGGCTTGCAAGGTCACCAGCTCTGATCCATGGCAGCATTGGGAGCCTGGAAAATGAGAAAGAGGTTACAACACCAGAAGTCTTTGGGGAAATAGAAATTCTCTGAGGTAAGGTCCTGGCACTATGAACATAAGTACCCGCTGGTGTTAGACTCAGAAGCTGGCATTTTGTGGTTTTTCTTTTTAAAACTGGCTACTGCCCCCACCTCAGGGACTCAGTCTGGAGCATGACCCCTGCCACCTCCCTGATATGTTTTTCTAAATAAATTTCTGGCTTTCTCAAACCCAGTCTTTTGTAGTGGATTATTCCATGATTCTCAGACCCAAACAATGTGAACTCCACTCCTTAATTTTAATTAACCTTATTTAGCCCCCAAGCTTTCCAGATGCTTGAAAAACCTCCTTTATCTTCCAGCTTCAGAATTCTGTCTGCACAGAAGCCTCAGCCTGCCTCATCTATTAAATGACCTACAGTTATGAACAATAGAAAGATAAATCTGTTTCATTCAATGGAAACATTTACCCAATGAGTCTGAGTCATCAAAGCCTCAGAAAATTTGACACATTCATTAATTTTGTTCAAATTTATTTGTTAACCCAGAAATTGGGAACTATACAAGCTCAGAAGCCTGTGCCTTTTACATGAAGATGTATTTGCTGGAATGAGCTATTCCTTCCACAAGGGGCTTTGCAAAGCAATTTCACTAAGGAAAGTGAGAGAGAAGCTTGGGTGTGTATGATTCCACTGGGCCTGATTTATAAGGCACCTGCGAGGACAGAGGTACTCTCAGGGTCACAGGCTGTGACGAACCGTATACGGGATGCGCTGTGCAGAGTCTTATGTCTGAGAAAGGGAGTGACTAGGAAAAGCTGCAAGACAGCGGAGGATGCCATGCACTCACAACACCACTTCTCCCTCCCGGGGTAACAGCCCCAGTTTCAGGTTGCAGAGTCACCCATTACCCCACCAAGACTCCTTATGGCCTGGGAGTGACAGGATCTTCTTTGGCGCTTCATGGGGATGCCCAACCTAAGTTGGCTTGACCAATATGTCAGCCAGTTTTACGCTGCTGTAACAAATTCTCTGAGCAGGAAGCTTAAAGGAAAGAGCATTATTTGTGGCTCAAGGTTTTAGAGGGTTCAGTCCATCGTGGTGGTGTGTGTGAGACTGTGGGACAGACATATCTTACATCGTGGTGGCCAGAAGGCAGAGAAGGAAAATGCCTGCATGAATGGGCTTGCTCCCTTTTCCTTTCCACTCTTCCTAGGCTCCTGCCTATTGGATGTTAGCACTCACATTCAGGACAGGTCCTGTTTTCCTTTATTAACCCTGTCGGGAAATGGCCTCACAGACATCTAGGATGTTTCTAGGTTCAGTCAAGTTGACAGTCAAGGTGAGCCGCCAAAGCTAAGCAGGTTATCTCATTACTCTGGTTACATGATTTGCTCAGGGGTTGTCACATGACTCATGTTGTTCCAATGAGATCCAATCCCTGGGTCATACTGAAATGATAAAATAGAACCTTCCTTTCTAAAGCTGCTGAGCTGTGGAGATGCCATCCTGGAGCCCCCAAAGCCACCTATAGAGAAGAGAATTCTTTAAAGAATTGCAACAAAATTCAAAAGAGAGCACCCAGAAGAAAGTCTGAGTTCCTGAACTTAAAAATCACAGTTGTGTATATGAAGAACTTTTCTGTCTCAAGTGCTCAGAATTTGGTTCTTCTGTAACCTGTGTTCAGTGGCTGCATCCAGGTAGAAGCTACTGAGATGGTTTTCTAAGATGCAAGCCTAGGAGCAAGTACAATCAGCCTTGGGCTAGAGTTGGGTCTGTGAGTATAAAAGACAGGGGCATGAACCACTGCTTTGCGGCCCTGTCAATAGGTGGTCTCTGACAGCAACTTCCTCCACCTGCCACACACCGGAATTATTACTGCTCAGTGCCTGCAGACTGCATGTACTCCAGAGACATTGCTCCTCTCTTTCTCTACCTTCAGAATCTATACTCCATAGGTTCTTAATGAGTCTTTCCTGGGTCAGAGACTATCATGTTCTTTAGCAACAGGCGAAAGTGAGTCACAGAAGATAGCCAGCCAGTAGTTATGAAAACCTCAGTTATTTATTTATTTATTTATTTATTTATTTATTTATTTATTTATTTATTTATTAAA
>NC_022015.1:17778304-17780121 GCF_000317375.1 Microtus ochrogaster
AAAACTGGACTCTCTGAACATAGCGGACAGTGAGGACTACTGAGAACTCAAGAACAATGGCAATGGGTTTCTGATCCTACTGCATGCACTGGCTTAGTGGGAGCCTAGGCAGTTTGGATGCTCAACTTGCTAGACCTGGATGAAGGTGGGGGTTCCTTGGAAAACCTCAGTTTTATGTGAGGAAAATGTCAGATAGGGCTCCAGTTTGATCCAAAAAAGCTAAGAAGCATCTGTGCTTCTGAAAACACTTTTCCCCAGGGCCCCAAATGATGGCAGCAGTAATCCTCCAAGATGCAGTTCCCATGAGTGACTTTTTTTCTCATAACCTCTCTAACACTATCATCAGCATCTCCACTGCCACTGAAAGGCTTTCCTCGTCCTTGGCATGTGGTATGCATGTGCATAGACAGGATCCCACACTGATCAACCTGACACATGCATTTTATTGCTCAGTAAGCCCAGGATTGGGTTTTGATGAACCTCAGTGACACGTGTGTTTTATTGCTTGGTAATCCTAGGATTGAAATTCATCGAACTCACTCTCTAATTTCCATTCATTGTGCTATAGTTTCTTCTGGAGTCATTCATGTGACACAAAGGGAGCTATATTAGGAGGACATAATGGTAAATTAATTTGGAAGACACATTACAGTGCTGCTTCCCTAGCCTCATACTCTGCCTTTTTATTCAGATATTCTGTTGTCAGCATTCATGTGAGTGAGCAGAGTGCTATCTTCTGCTCCTTGATATCTGGATATGAAAATGTTAAAATAAAAAACAACAACAAAAAGTACACTTAAAGTTGAGCAATGCTAGTGTATGCCTTTAATCCCAGAACTCAGAAAGCAGAGGCAGGTGAATCTCTGTGAGACTGAATCCAGTGTGGTCTCCAGAGTGAGTTTCAAAAAAAAAAGAGAAAGAAAAAGAAACAATGAAAGAAAGAAAGCGAGATGGAGGGAGGGAGGGAAGGAGGGAGGGAAGAAAAGAAGGAAGGAAGGAAGAAAGGAAAGAAAGAAAGAAAGAAAGAAAGAAAGAAAGAAAGAAAGAAAGAAAGGAAGGAAGGAAGAAAGGAGAAAGGAAAGAGTGTATTTTCTTCCCTGTCCTATGTGCACCATTAATCTGCTAGCTTCAGTTGAGTTTTGAGTTCATATCAGAGATCTAGCTTGCCATGATAGAGCCTCTGGGTTTTTTAGTGAACACTGCAAAAATCGATGTATATAATATGATTAAGTATTTAATAAACATATGTAAATAATGGGTGAATAAATAAATCAATAAACAAATAAAGTGCAGATGAATACTAAGTAGTAGCATTTGAAAGGAGAAGCCAACTGTGAAGTACAGAATCATAGGAGGATCCTTTCTCATCTGTCCTGTCCTTTGTCATGCTTAGCTCTGAATGACTGATCCTACTATACAAAACTACTCCCCAACCTCTGTCCCCTGCATTGGCGGGTCATGAAGTGGTGAGGTGGTTTTCCTAGCCCTGCACTGACCTGGTATTCCATGTCAAGTAGATGACTTTCCTGTGCTGGAGCGGTATCTCCACCAAGAGTTTTTCACTTTGTTTTTCATGATTGGGTGGTGGAGCTGAAACACGACAGACACCTAAGAATGGAGATTACTGTGGACACTCATCATGTTAATGTGGACCCAGATGACATGATGGGGAAACCTCGTTAACCAATTATCTTTAAGAGGTGGAACCAAGTTAGGGTGTGGTTTTCTGGGACCCAGAGAAAATGGCATGCGACCCAGGTGTTCTCTCTCTCTCTCTCTCTCTCTCTCTCTCTCTCTCTCTCTCTCTCTCTCTCTCT
>NC_022015.1:17780221-17792648 GCF_000317375.1 Microtus ochrogaster
CTCTCTCTCTCTCTCTCTCTCTCTCTCTCTCTCTCTCTCTCTCTCTCTCTCTCTCTCTGTGGTTCCCTCATGACACAGCTGATCTTGGACTTCTCATTCTTGTTTCATGAGTTTTCCCCTTTAATAAATAAAAATATAATTGTTTTATCTTTTAGGTAGCCTGGTTATTTCCAAAATCGAGTTAACTTCTACAGTTGGTGCCCCGAATTGTGGGGCTGGGTCTCCAGTGGCTCTACGCCATTCATTTGGGTATAGAATTCTCACACAATAGCCCTGAGTAGCCACTAGCCACAGACTTTCATATTTTCTCATTAAACGTCACAGAGCACTTTAGCAACCCACAGCTGTGTGACTGGCTCCCGGATCCAGTTTAGTCACAGGCTTCCCTGATTTCTTGCTCTCCTTATGCTTGTGTGGCTGTTGACCAGTCAGGGACTTCCACAGAGTGCACAGTCTGTGAATTACACTGATCAATTGTTTTTAATCTGAGCATATCTTTCAGCATTTAATGCTAAAATCAGATTCAAACTGGCCACGTGGCTACAAGCATGCAGCAACACCTACTGTCATGTAATGATTACTGTACCTACTCCTGCTCAAACTCAACCACAGGTAAGATTTATAATTTAAAATATGAATTATAAACTTATAATTTTAAGGGACAAGATGATGGACAATTTAACAACCCAGGAATTCAATAGCCTTTTTACTTATACCATGCACTATGTTATGCAAGGTTTAAATGATTTCCCTCCTACATCCCTCTATTTGACTCTGGGAATTAGCTTTGCCCTTCATATTTTCTTCTTAAAGACAAGGTTTGATAATAGGGCCAAGAATGAGGCACTTTTAAAAATGATACAGTCTTTACAGACTGATAATGACCAGCTAAAAGGGAATTTCAGCACTCTGGAGAAGGATACAACCAATTTGACAAATATAACCCAATCAATGGCAGAGAGTCCTGAGACATTGTCTGAGAAAATTTGTACTGTTGAATGTGTTAATTGGACTCTGTTAAAGGGTTATGATAGATTGACTGATAGAATGTCTCTTCAATAATGTAATATTCATGCTATAAAAATTATGTCCAATGATGAGATGTTATTTTTACTGGACAGACTTTACACCTTGGAATCCTCAGTGAGGGCACTAGAATAGAACACGGGACAGGAGATCCAGACTTCACAAAAGGCAGTGGTAAAAAGATTTGAAAAGATTGAGGAATTTATTGTATTTGATAACCAGGAACAAAAGGAACAAAGACAAAAATGTAGCTTCATCAGTATGTACCCAAACCCCAGGATAGCTTACCTAGAGTTCTACGTGTGTTTATGGTGATATCATCAGAAAGACCATTTGACACAAAATACCCTAAGGTAGTCAAGAAATATACGTGGGAACCCACATATATGACTGACCTAAAGGAAAGCAATTGTATCTTATGGAATACATTTATCCTTTGCTAGGGAAATGGCCAAAATGTAGGCTTCAAGTAACAAGGCAATGCCACAAGACTGGATTCAGTTATTCTCAGCGGTTCTAGAAAATGGAACTCAGCTGCTTTGGAAGTGTTATATGAGAGAAGAAGTGAAAATTTTAGAGCAACAGGAAAAAAGTAAAAGGACTTGTGTTTTCCCAAGATCAAATTCTGAGTGAGGGACTTTACTCTGATCCTCAGGATCAGGATCTTTACAATGAACACACCTTGTACCTATGTAGCACTGCAGATTTAAATGCTTGGGACAGAATTCAGGAACAGGAAAGAGAATTGAATACTATATTAGGGTTAAATAGGGTCAGAGAGAACCCTTAAGTAGTAATCTGGAGCTTAGAGTCTTTTCACATTTTACAGGTTAGGTGTAGTCATCCTGTAGCTTCTTTCTATGTTGAATTGTCGGCATCAAATCCATGTATCCTTGCATGTCTGGCTCCTCTACGCACATCCTGCTGCCACCATATCTTCTTATAGGCACTGTCCTGTATAATAAAGGACACTTCAGGGACACCATGGTGACTCACAGCCTCTAATACTCCATTCTGTATACATCACACGGGGATTAAATTAGATCATCATCCCAGGAATGAGGGCTCATAATTGACCACCAGACAGCTCCAACCTCCCTACACAATGTCTCCTGCCAACCCCAGTGGAGCCTGTGCTCCCTCAAGCCTAGTCCACAGCTTTCACTATGGCAACGGCCCATTCTGTGACATCATAGAATCCTCACCTCACTCTGAGTATCTTTAAAGAGGTCCAGCCTTTTCATGCCCCTCCCTTTGCTTTCCATTTCATTTCCAGGGCCCTCGGAGAACACTTGCAGGTGTAGCCCAACTCTTTCTCAGGCATACTTAGCTAAAAACCACCTCACACCCAGTCTTTCTCACTGTATCCCCTTCAACTCTGGGAGCGGGAAGACAGCCAGGGATGCTCCTTCCTCAGCTTCACAAAAAGAAGCTCACACACTGCCCGGTCACTTCAGCTGCTGGATTTTCTAGCAAGGATCCCTTGTGGAGATGCAGTTTTGAAGATGCCATTTACTGCATCTGGGGTTGGGGTACAGAGGAGATTGCAAACTTTCCATCATTAGAGTTCATTATCGATTTCTGATGTGTCTCCATGAAGAGTCCTATCCCCATACGGTAGAAGCCTAAATTCCAAGCCTTGATCCTTTAGAAAGAATCAGCCAGTACATGGAGTATATACAGACAATGTTTAGTTAGACTAAAATAACTGATCTCTACTCAAATGTGAGGTTCATAGAATCATTAAGAAACATCTATCTTCCCTGTCTTATCCCAGCCTCCTTTCGTGAGTCTGTGTGTAACATGAGAAACAACCATGGTTTCCCACACTGTTCTCAGCACAGCGCCCCAGCCATATGAGAACGTATGCACAAAATGTTCTGGTTCCATTAGCAAGTGTATGAGCATACACCCAGCCAGCCCATCTCAAGAAATTTTGCAGATGTTGATAGAGGAAACCATCTGACATCAACAAATGTCCATGAACTTTCACACACATGGACATGGACCTGCAGTCAGGAGCAACACATGAAAACCAATACAATTCACACCCCAAATGAAAATACACACTCACACACACACACACACACACACACACACGCACACACATATGGAATTAAAGAACAATTCTGTAAAGGTATTTTCTGTGACAGTGGCGTTGGCAGTGGAGCCATATAGTTGTGAACCTCTGAATACAAATAAAAAGATTGCTGCCAGGGACTGAGGTCTGAAGAGAAGCTCAGAAGTCAGCACCCAGAGTGTATTGCCCACCCACCCTGGTCAAGCTATAAGTGATAATCATATTCAGACATGGACAGAGCCATGGTTCTTCTTTTTCTGTCGGGAGGCTGGAGTCTTCATCCAG
Organism: Microtus ochrogaster; assembly: GCF_000317375.1. Classification (NCBI taxonomy): domain Eukaryota; kingdom Metazoa; phylum Chordata; class Mammalia; order Rodentia; family Cricetidae; genus Microtus; species Microtus ochrogaster. The sequence goes on from NC_022015.1 coordinate 17,783,613, forward strand.
GTAAACTGTGTGGGTTCTTCCTAAAGGCTTTCTTCACCACAAACAGAGGGTTTCTGATTATTATGTTCTTGGCCTTTAATCCTAGCATTCGGGAGGCAGAGGCAGCAGGATCTCTGTGAGTTTGAGGCCAGCTTGGTTCATAGAATAAGTTCCAGGACAGCCAGGGCTGTTACAGAGGGAAAACCCTGTCTTGAAAAAAATGCAGGTCTCCTTGTGAGTACCCTTCTGATCCCTGCTATCTCCAGTTCTTTTTAAGGATGAGCTGTCCTAGATAAATGAACATCAGGTACCTCTCAATACTGCTGTCTCCCCACTTAAAGTTCTAAGCAGTAAGTATGTCACAGTTTTTCAGCCTCTCTATTTAATTTTCCAACCAAAATATATCTCATACTGCACGTCAATCTCTCAGGTCATGAATTTTGGGTTGTTTCCAAGACACATAGAATACACTTATGCAACACATGGCCTTGCTTTGAATGTGAGCTCCTGTCAGTGGCCTCTGACTGGCCCTCAGGCAAAGACCACAGCTGCTACTATGTCAGGCTTCCATTATGTAGGGTCACAGAGCCCTCCTTTCTTATCCTCAGAATCTCAAAGAGTGTCCATTCCTTGTTATCTCAAAGCCTGGCCCATTCTTATTCTCTGCCTCAGACTTTTCAAACATCCCCAGAAACACTTGGTTTTGGAGGTATAGCTCAAGGCTTTTCCCAGCGACACTTCCCTGGGCTCCAGTTCATATCTAGTTGCTACCAGACTACATATTCTCATAGGTACATAAGCTTTGAGAAGAGAGAGGCCTGTGACCACGCTACACCCCAGCTCAAATATCTGAGCCTCACACTCTGCCTCATCTTCGCAGCCAGTCTGCAGCCACACTGGTTCCATTGGTGTCCATAAGAAGGCAGGATGCTACTATCTTCCCTTTGAGGTCTGGATGTAAAAGTAACAAAAACCTTATTTCCCATTCTGTTCTCTGTGGGCCATTAACCTGCTAACTTGAGTCGGGCTGTGGATTCATGCAGAGATCTTCTTGCAGAGACTTTCTTGGCATGACAGAGGACTAGATTTTAGAGTGACCAACACAAAAATACGGAGAGAAATAGTGAATCATGAATAACCCAACAAGTGTGTGAATAAATGAATAAGTATATAAAGTATGGATGCATCCTAAATAGTAGCCTTTTCAAGGAGAGCCCAGCTATGAGATTTACAGACTCATGGTAAACCTGCCCTTACCTGTCTTGTTCTCGGTTGTGCTTGGCTCTGAATGATTCCGTGAGTAAATGAATGTCTCTGCTGTGCTAAAATAGGCTAAGCCCTCTGCACCCATGATTGGAAGTTCATGATGTGGTTGGGTGGTTATCTTAGCCATGTACTGACATGGGACTCTCCGTCAAGGACATGGTTCACCTGTGCTGGACCCACATTCTCTCTACAGTGTTTCTTATGAAAGGATGGTAGGACTGAAACATGAATGTGGTGCAATGAATAAGAGCAGCCCCCATAGGCTCACATATTTTAATGATTATTCAGCAGAAAGTGACTCTTAGAAAGGATTAGAAGGATTAAGAGGTTTGGATTGTTGGAGGAACTGTGTCACAGCAGTGGGTTTTGAGATTTCAAAAGTCTATGAGTCTCTCTTTCTTGCTTAAAGATCAGAATGTAGATCTCGTCGACTACTCCAATGCTATGCATGCTGCCATGGTGATTATGGCTATGAAACTAATATGCTCCCAGTTGAGCATATCACTAACTTTATTCTGCTAAATGTGTTGAGTATCTAACTACCTTCTAAATTTGCATTTCTGTACTCATAAGTTAGTACAGCTCTCAGGCCACATCAGAGAAGTTGCTTTGTACAGACACTCAACATAGCAAATCAGAACTTTAAAAGTGCAAAGAATACATGTGTCAATGTTATTATATCATACACATACCCTAAGTACTACTGACCATTCTGGAATAGGAGGTTGGAAAGTTTTTAAGAGTCAGAGATAAGGTAGAACTGGAGTGAAAAATGATATCTTTTAGACATGACAAGAGTGTTGCAAATATGAATTCACAATATCAAATTCAGCAGCACTTTATCATGAAAGGGAATGGGGCTCAGTAGTCCTCATCCCTAATTGAGAAGCTCTTGACAGTTGCTGGCATCTAGAGGATGAAGGGTCAGGATTACCTAGGCTTAGGGTATTAGCCCCTGGTTTACTGATACATAAAATGGATGGTCCCACACCCATGAAAATATACGCACCAAATTCAGCCTGTGTGATGTGGGAGGGAGCAAAGGTTTCAGAACTGATCAGGAAGAGTTGGAATGTGGGGGTCAAATGGTCAAAAGAAACTGTGGCAATGTATGAACTCCTCAGAAAATTATAAAAATAACAACACACTCAGAAAGTTCATTGTTAAGACTATTAACAATTTCATGAAATTTTTGATGTTTTAAAAGATATATATGATCACAAGTTGGGAAAACAGGTGAGTGACTGGTGTCTCAACTGGATTGCCCCAAAGTCCAAACTCTTACTAAATCCCAAGTACATCCCATGCTCCTCCCACTCCCATCCCAGGAACCAGCAAGGCAGCTGGACTCTGTCCCTACCTCTAGTAGAACCTCACTGCTCTGGTATAGTTCCCACCAGCCCGCAAGAAGGTGAGTGACCTGCCTCCAAACCAGGCTCCCACTCCTACTACCCACTAGACTCTGTCCCTCTGAGACCCACTCTGCTGCCCAACCCCTTGCACCTGAACATACTTCCTGTGGCCAGCCTTCCTTCTCAACCCCAGGAGACTACACAGGCACAGGCACAAACCACAACAGTTGGATGAACAGGCACAATTACAAGTCATGCCACTACATCTACCATCATTGCTGGTCTGTAATTGAAATTGATGACATGTATTTAAAGACTCTGACCCATAGTCTTTTCATTGAACCCATGGCACATCCTCCCAGTGGATGAGTCACCTATGACCCTTTTTGGGTCTGAGCCACACCTGGACTTCAAAAATTTTGTAGCCAGAATTTTTTTCCACTCCTCTCCAGGACCCAACCAAGGTCTCATAAGAAATAAAGACTGCTCCTGACTAAAGAAGAGTCTGTCTGCTCATAGGGCTTGGTTAGTTAGTTGATCTATAACTGCACCACATCACACTGAAAGCCTCAACCAAACTTTCCTGGAAAACACTAGACAGTGCTGAAGACAGGGTGAAATATAACCCCAAGGTCTCACACTGATCCCTACAAGAATGAGGCCAAACATCACTACACCCATGATTTCCAAGAGTCGTTTGATGTTCACTAGGGTTATTAGTACTTGTTTCCTGACACCATAGATTCCAGAATCTCTCCCTCCTGACCTTGGTCCTCAAACTGACATGATTAAAACCAAAGTAACCCATTAGGTTATCAAGTTGACAACCAAAATGTAGCATCACCATTTTAATGCAAATGTCTAAGAGGAAACCCTAAATCCCTGTTCTAGTGGCATGCTTGTAGACAAGTTCACTGCCCAGACACAATTGCCCATGCTGCCTTAAACTCTCACCAGCCCTACCTGGAAGAAGCTGGAACTGTATCCGACCTCTACAGACATCTGCCTTCCTGCTACCTACGTAAGACAATTACGAAGCCTTGAAGTTTTACATTATACTTTGCTCTGCATCACATGCCCTAGCAATACGCATTTAGTTTTCAATAATTTTTACGATGTTCACGTTACCATGGTTCATCTTCTTTCAGACCCTTTCCTGTATTTCAGAGAGTGTTTTCAGTCTTCAGCTTGAACTTGTGGGATGGCTCCTCACAAAGAGGAAGGGTGGTGAGTGGCACATTCTTTCTTCAACAGCTGTCTCCATGTGTACTGTCCAGAGCTCTCTTCCCAGACCTCTGTTCATGGTTCACACATTTGTCTTTCGTCATTGTCTACCTTCACCCCCAAAGGAAAGGGCCAGGGGCGCAGACTATGTCACCTTGTCAAAAATCACAGGAATAGAATTTATAAATTGGAGGAGTTTGAACAACCACTTCTAGTGCAAAATCAGAGAAGCATCTGTGGTAGTTCGAATGAAAATGGCCCCAGGGGCTCACAGGGAGTGGTGCTATTTATTATAGGTGTGGCCTTGTTGGAAGAAGTGGGGCTGGCTTTGAGATTTCGGATTTTCAAGCTAGGCTCCATTTCACTCTCTCTTCCTGCTGCCTGCTGATCCCGAATTCTCAGTTACCTCTCCAGTACCACATCTGCCTGCATGCTGCCCTGTTTCCTGGCATGATGACAATGGACTGACCTCTAAATGTGAGTCAGCCCAATTAAATGTTTTCCTTTAAAAGAGTTACAATCAGCCCTCTGCCTCCCGAGAGCCCCGCAGCGGAGGCTCGGACACGAGGTCGACGCCAGGCGCCCCTCCTCTTGCTCGCCATGGCTGCGCCCAGTGAGCCCCGCGCTCTGAAGGCCGCCGCGCCCGGGTCCGGGAAGGCCAAGCTGACGCACCCAGGGAAGGCAATCCTGGCAGGCAGCCTGGCGGGAGGCATAGAAATCTGCATCACGCAATTGCAGCTAGATGAATGCGCGCACCCACCGCGGTACCGGGGCATCGGGGACTGCGTGCTGCAAACTGTCCGCAGCCATGGCGTCCTGGGCCTGTACCGCGGCCTCAGCTCCTGGCTCTACGGCTCCATTCCCAAGGCGGCTGTCAGGTTTGGGACGTTCGAGTTCCTCAGCAACCAAATGCGGGATGCTCAGGGTCGGACAGCAAGAGAAGGCTGTTGTGTGGTCGTGTGCCCCATGGAGACCATCAAGGTGAAGTTCATTTCCGACCAGATTTCCCCCGACCCCAAGTACCGAGGATTTTTCCACGGGGTTAGGGAGATTGTTCGGGAACAAGGGCTAAAGGGGACGTACCAAGGCCTCACAGCAACTGTACTGAAGCAGGGCTCAAACCAAGCCATCCGATTCTTCATTATGACCTCACTTCGCAATTGTACCAAGGGGACAATCCCAACAAGCCTATGAATCCACTGATCACGGGGATCTTTGGAGCCATTGCTGGTGCAGCCAGTGTCTTTGGGAACACGCCTCTGGATGTGATCAAGACCAGGATGCAGGGCCTGGAGGCACACAAATACCAGAACACACTGGACTGTGGCTTGCAGATCCTGAAGAATGAGGGACCCAAGGCGTTCTACAAGGGCACTGTTCCCCGCCTAGGCCGAGTCTGCCTAGATGTGGCCATCGTGTTCATCATCTACGATGAGGTGGTAAAGCTGCTCAATAAAGTTTGGAAAACAGACTAAGCCTAGAAGGTGCGGCGGGGTGTCCCAGCTCCAGACCTGACCCCGCCGCCCACTCTTATGATTCCAGTGCCAAAAGGCCCCTTCCCTTACGTTCTGCGGCCTGGTCTGTTCATGGTGACTACCATGTGTTTCATTAAAAAAAAAAAAAAAAGAGTTACAATCATGGTTCTCTGCATGGTAATAGAGCACAAAGACAGAAGTTAGTGCCAGGGACTGGGGCTCCGCTGCGGTAGGGTCAGGCCATGCTTTTATTTGGAGGAATATGGAACATTTTGGGACTCTGAACTATAAAAGTGATTGGACACTTTAAGCGAGCCTTGATGGGCCGTTATAGTAGGAACATGGAAGGCAGGCGGGTGAGGGTGATATGAACTGTGGGGTTAGACTCAAGAGGCTTCAGAGAAGAAGAATACGTATCCTAGAAAGTGATCTTGTGATATTTGGTGAAGAATATGAGTGCTGTCTGCCCTTGTCTGAAAAATCTGCCTAAGGCTAAATTGAAGAGTTATGGGTTAACAGCTTAGGCAGAGGACATTTCCAAAGAACCTAGCATTGACTGTGTTAGGTGGCTATTAGTGGTCACATTCATGCAGATCTGCAATGAAAAGGAGCAAGCTGGGCAAGGAAAATGTAAGATGAACAGTTGGAAGAGAAAAGGAGCACCAGGAAGTGTAAACAGGCTAAAGAAAAGCCTGACACTGAGTGGATTAAGGGGAGGGTCATCCTGGGTCACATCAAGGATGTCCCCTGCAGGAAATGAAGTATGTGTGATTTATCCAGACATTTGGTCCTCAATGTCAGCTTATTTCATTTATCAAGACAAAATTCCTTGGGAGTGTTAAGATTTTCTATAAATGTTCTGTCACATGTCACCCTTAAGGTCTTAGTTGACTGTAAAATAACAAGTCTTGGGATCAGAACACTCGAGGTACACTCTGGCCACCATATATTTTAGGGAATGTTCATGTGGCTTCATCAGTAAAGGAGCCCTTAAACCCTGGGACATTCCTCCTCTTGGTGTCTTTTGGTTCATGATTAATCCTGGTGTACTTTCACTTTAGGCTGTTAGCATGGCTCTTCAGGTTTGCCCTGGACTACTTTTTAGTGGATAGAGGTTAATACTTACTGTCCTCTTAAATCTCAAATACACTCAGGAGAACATTGATCTGTCCGCAGAGTACAGTGCCCACACAGACACATAAGCACACAGTACAGATAACATAGATTACACATCACACAAGTAGAAAGGTGGAATAGGTAGGATAGGAAGGTGGTTGGGAAAGTCTTCCTGGCACAGCTAACTGTGAAGAGGCCCCATGAACTCATGAGGAAAGATGGTTGTGTCTAAGTAGAGAAACCCAAAGAGTTCCGACGAGGCATCCTGCAGTATTTCCTCCCATGCAGTCTGACTCCATGAAGGAATATCACAGGTGGTTAATGGAAGAGCAGAGGCTACTATGCCATGTGTCTAAAGCCGTGGTTCTTAACCTTCTTAACGTTGTACCACTTTAATACAGTTCCTCATGTCGTCGTGACTCCCGACCATAAAGTTATTTACTTTTAATTTTGCTACTGTTATGAACCATAATATAAATATTTGATATACAGGAAATCTGATATGTGGCCCTTGTGAAAGGGTCTGTCAACACCCAAAGGGTTCCTGAACCACAGATTGAGAGCCACTAGTCAGGAGGCTGTCTTGCTAAGGCAATGGTAGGCTGTGCAGATCTTCACAAAGCCTTTTTCCCCAGTGTGGGTATGGAGGCCTCTCCCTCTACAAAACATATGGTCATGGACTGTGGTGGTATTCCTCTGATCCATGTCACTGTGTATCTTCTCAAGTTTTTACCATAATGTGCTTAGAAAACCCCTCAGATTCTGAATTGTGCCATAGTGACCCTTTTACGAAAGCCCCCGGCCAAGTATACTCACTGATATGAGATCAGGTCTTCAGACAGAGAATTTCTTTACTGACCTACCTGAAAAGGACCCTGCTTACTTCATTCTGGTTTTGAATCACAGTCCACTAAAATGCACTGTGCTGCCAACAGGTCAAAGACACACCCATAGACATGACCAAACCCCTTATGTGAGGTCACAGAGGGCAGGCACACTCTGTTCAGAGAATCTCAAACATTGTGAAGACACTAATGTGTCTTTTGGACTGGTCCTTGGAGCAAGTACCCAAAGTAAGGGTTCCCTTACGATCCTTTCTTGGGAACATCATCTTACTCAGTTCAACTCCTCCACCCAGAGAACATCATCTCTGAGAAGAAGAAGATCAGACCAAATGTGGTCTATCATTTTTGCTATCAGCAAGACGCTCTTGTCATGATACTTACAGTGTACCATGTGCAGCACCTGGGATTTAGGTTACAAAGCTGATTGAAAATCTTGGCCTCCAACCTTTCCCCTTAATCATTAAACACAACCTTAAGTGTGGTTGCCCAGACAGTGGGAATCCATGAAGCTGGCCCCACATTGCTGTAGACGATTTCTGATAACGCCACTCACTAGAGAGCAGCATAGCAGAGACTTCATGCTGTCCACGTTAGGAAACTGGAGCCCTGACACATGGGCTGGCTCTGCCTCAACTGCTGTCATCTTTTCTAGTAAGAGAAAAGGTGAAAACAGCAGACATATTCAGCACAATTGAACATGCGGACACACAATCATACACAAGGATATGAACACATGTTCAAGAAATAAAATACACATGAAAGCAGATGAGGAGAGTATGATAATGGTGATTTCTGAGACACACATATCATTGGCCATGCAAAGAAAGTCCTTGCTGATGAAAAATGATTGTTGTCAGGAAGCTTCATCTCTAGAGAAGCCCAAGAGAAGGTCTCAAGCACTACCCACCTACATGGTGGAGCATGTGATTCCTGAGTGGATTATCACTGGTGGGCAGTATGAATAGATGCTTCATGCCCTCTCTTCTCGGCATGCAGAGAGTCCTCTCCCTCAGACTTGATTTGGCATTCTACTCTCTGGCATCCTTGTGTTGCCTGATGCCTTGACGTCTCACCACAGCCCTGTCACAGATACATCAAGAAACTGCTTGAGCACCAGTCAGCCCTATTTAGGTCACCCTAGCAACAGTATACCACAGAGAATGTAGATGGCGTCTTTACCCCAAGAATATATGTCTTTGAACCCACAAAGCAGCCCTCTTGCCAATACCTTATAATCCCAGCCCACCCCAAGAGACACTGAGGGGCTCTCTTACCAAGACCTACTGCCCTGCTTTCCCGTGGCAATGTCTTCTAATATTACATCACAGTGTCCTGATCTTACTTCATACTGAGAATCTTAAAGGGCATTGAGGCATCCCAGTTTCTCTAGGCCAGGTGTCTTTCCTCTCAAGCTTCTTTAGGAATGGATAAGTTGAAGGTTCAGTCTATACGCCCATGATGTCAGATTATATCCAGATCACTTGATGACTGGTGGCAGCCAGGACACCATTAAGACTCCCTTGAGGTGATAATGTGATCAGGGATGGGATGGGACAGGTTGAAGGCCCCACACTGATGGAGGAAGGTCATTGGTTGATTAAATAAAGAAGCTGCTTGCCCTGATAGGTTAGAACGTAGGTGGGAGGAGTGAACGGAGCAGAACGCTGGGAGGAAGAGGAAGTGAGCTCAGACTCGACAGCTCTCCTCTCGGGGGCAGATGCCTCAGAGAGACACGATGCTCCACTCTTGCGGGCAGAGGCGAGAGCTCTGCTCTCTGAG
>NC_022015.1:17796663-17819099 GCF_000317375.1 Microtus ochrogaster
GCTCCGACCCAGGATGGACGTAGGCTAGAATCTTCCCGGTAAGCGCACCCAGCTGTGCTACACAGATGATAAGAAATGGGCTAGTCCAGGTGCGAGAGTTAGCCTTAGAAGAGGCTAGATAGATGGGCCAAGCAGTGCTTAAAAGAATACAGTGTCCATGTAATTATTTTGGGTAAAGCTAGCCGGAGGCAGCCGGGGTGCTGGGGATGCAGCCCCGCTGCTCCTATTACTACACCACACTCTTGAAACTGGGGTATGCCTAGCATACTTGATGGTCAAGGAATGGGCCACCCAGTATTGATATAAGGATTTGGACTTTTTGATATCTGTCATCAGCACTGGGATACTTGACTTGTATGACAAGATTTTTCAGATATAGGGTTTGCTGGGTTCACAGTTGAGACCTACATTCGATCTAGGAGTCATTCAAGTTAGACAGAAAATGGACTCAAAGGAATGCCATGTGTGACCAACAAACCCTGGATGTTAGGGATGCTTAGGTTGTCTGATGGTCAGGTATATCCTGGACTTTCTTTAAGCTGAAATGTGAGCCACTGGTTCCAGTTAGATGAAGATGTTGTCTGGGCTCAGATGAAGACCTAGTCTCCCATAGACTCCTTGAAGTTACAGTCTTTCCAGGCTACTTGTTGGTTATGGAGTGGTCCTAATATTGCTGAGTGTCTCCCACATACCCTTCAAGTCAGGATGAGCCCAGCCTCTTCGCTAACTTCAAGATAGGAATTTCCTTGGTTCCTTTGTGATCAGAATTCAGCCAGAAGTTCTGGGAACTGCCCAGGCTCCTTGGCTCCAGTTTGGTCCCAGATCAACTCTCATCTCTTTCCTTAAATGAAATTTTTGAGGGGGTATTAGGTTACTATTATTACTCTATTACTAAATAGAGGTTACTATTCTGTTGCTCTGACAGAACACCATGACCAAGACAACTAATAAAAGAAAGTGTTCAATTGGAGTTACAGTTTCAGAAGAACAGAATCCATAATGATGGGGAAAAGGTATTGCAGCAAGAGCATCTTGATCCAGAATGAATCTTTTGAAACCTCAAAGCTTACCCCTTCCCAGTGATACACCTTCTCCAGCACAGTCATGCCTGCTATTCCTTTCTGAGGTCAAGCATTGAAACATATGAGCCAGTAAAGGGCATTCTTATTCAATTCTCTGGCCTTGATACGCTCACAGCCATATCATAATGTAAAATGCATCTATCAAAAGTTACCATAATCTTTCAGTCACAACATACTTTAAAAATCCAAAATTCAAAGTCTCTTCATTACATGATTCCAACTTATAATAGCAAAGAATATACATTACTATTCCAAAAGGGAGGCATCAGAGCATAGTAAGGAAATACTGGACAAAAGGAAGACCAAAACTTAGCAGGACAACCCCCAAATCCTGTAGCTCCTTATATGGAGTCAGAGAGCTTAACTGGCTCCCCCCTCCCACTTTGAAGTCTGTAGCATACTTGTCTGTCATGAGGTGGTGCCTGCCATGGTGTACAGCTTTTCTTGGATGGAAACTAAGACCAAAGAGCTGGTCTCCATGGAGCTGGAAAGTTCTATGGAACCCACAGCTGAGAACCTTGGAAATAATCAGGCATCCAGGTGGATTAGCTGAGCCCAAAAAGAAGTAGCAGCATCCTAAATGAAGCTCAGCTCCTGAGTCAGGGTACAAAGAGTGAGAGAGATCACCTTTGCTCAGGATATTAAGCTACCTAGATACACCCACAGCTCCTGGGCAATCAGACTCTAAGACCAGTGTCCATTGTAAGACACCTATTGCTACAGTCAAGGTGAATTCTAACAGACAGACCAAACATGCACAATGGCTTAAATACCAAATATAATATATGATTGTTTCTCCTATGTATGAAGTCCAAAATGGACACCATACACCATTGGGCCATGCTCCTCCGCATGGTGATTCAGGGCTCTGATTTCTGACTAGCTGTGCCTTCTGCATCTTTAACTTTGCTTATCTGTTTGGAAAGAGAAGTATAGGTGAGTTTTATGGATTGGACCTGGCAGGCTTGAAATATCATTGGTTAAAAAGCAGCCTCAAGTCATCTCTTGCATGAAAATTTTTCCATACCCTGTCTTTTATTTCCTGGGTTCTCAATCCTTTCATAAAAAATTCATGCCGGATAAAGGGTTTTACATACCAAACAGGCCGGAGATTTAGGGGGCCAGCTTAGTGTTTCAAAAATGTTCCACTGCTTTTTCAAATTTTTACTACAAGCACTCTGAAAGAAATCCCTATTGCTTGATATTAGCAAATGTAGCCATTGAAGCAGATGCACATATCTGAAAACGCCAGGAGAATTAATTACCTGCAGTTACATTCATCTCATTCTTTCTCTTCCTGGGCAGTCTGTGAAGTTGAATGATTTTTCTTCCCCTCAGTCACTGAGCTGCGAGCCTTGTATTGTGCAACATGGCCCAGCAGGCAGTAAGATGACAAGAAGATGTCATGATGGAATCCCCTTGGCACAGCCCTCTGGCTGAATATGTTGGGAAATGAGACTCGTTCTCTAATTTAACTACAGCAAGTCTGAGGCGATTCCTGCAGGCATAATAGTTAGAAAAATGGCATCTCACGTGTGGTCAGAACCCCTACTTTACAGAAGAACCCGCTGGCTTCCACCAGGGAGATAATCTGAAATTACAATAACACTCTTTCTAATTTTGTGCACTTATCACATGGCAAGCATCTCCTTTAGCACTGTGTGGCACTGCGGTACAGCAACTCAGCTAACGCCTGATGGTCTCATCACCTTTACACGAAGAAGGAGGAGACGGAAGAGCACAGAGCTGACGTAACTTCCTCTAGGAAGGGCTGCAGCCCTAGACATCTGAAGTCTGGAAGCCTCGATTCAGTCATAGACGCTGTTATTTGGGGAAAAAAAATATCCCTGGATTAAAAGACTATCCAAAATGTAATCCAAATTCTACCACAAATAAATTGGGATTTTTTGGTTTGTTTGTTTGTTTACTTCAGGGGTACTATGGATAAGCATGCAGGCAAGACTGTGTCACTGAGCTACGAGCCTGCCAGTGGGTTTTTAAGACAGGGTTTCACCATGCAACCCAATCTATTTTCAAGCCTATGAGACCACTTGAGTGCTGGATTCCCAAATACTCACTGTCAGTCCAGTGACCAAATGATTTTAACACAGAGAAAACTGTTACATTTCTCTTCAAAATAGCATTCCTATTCTTGGTGTGGTAAAGCATTTGTCTACGGTGTGGTATTCAGGTCCTCCCTTCTCACATTGGCACTGAGCTTGGTCAAATGACATATTATGACCAGCAAGATAATAACAGAGGTGAACTTGCACAGTGGGACTTGTCTTACCTTGCTATTTTTGAGTACCCACGATTGTCACCTTCATGAGTCAAGACAAGCTCGCTAGGCAATAAGATGTGTGCTGCCATCTCATTGCACAGTTCACTTCGAGCCTGTCTCATGCCATGTGGATGAAGTGCCCAGCCAGCCCAGCCCAGAAGAGCCAACATGCCAATCCACAAAGCCAAGGATAATAGATACTGTGTAAATCCACCGAGAGTTATGTTTTATTAAGCAACAAAAGCTATCTGGTATAACCAGGCAAGATTAGTTTCCTAATCCTGTGGCTGCTTTGGCTCCAGCCATCTCTTATGTATACCAGGGTCTAAAAATAAGGCAAATAAGAGCATATCTTGATGATGTGCCCTGGAAACAGTATTTGCTTACTCATAACAGTTCTTTGGCTCATTTTCTGTTTGTCAAAATCTTGATTGGTAACTGTCCTTGTTCTAGGAAGGGATGCATACAGAAGAGCAAAATGGGTGCTCTGCCATTTGTAATGGTGGATGCTGGGAGATGCCCATTGCCAATTGTATATGCAGAGTGCCCATAGACAGGGGGATTGCTTTCTGCTAATGACCATATGTGAGTGATAGCCACATGGAAGGAGGAATCAAGCTAAAGAAGCCAGACCTCTAAGAGGGGTTATGAATGGATGATCTGACTGAAAAGGCTGCTGGCCTCAAACTGGGTAAGATGGACAGATAGACAGGTTTGAGTGATAGCAGACAGGTAAATTGAGGAGACAGTGATGAATAACTGGCTGGATACCAGCCACAGGCCTTGTCAGTCTTACCTCTAGCCTAAGCGCCCTGGGTTCCCACCAGACCTTCCAGGCACTACAGAAATTTCTCTCCAGTTCATATCAGAGCTGTCCATCAGCACACTCCCATAGGTTTGCACATGGGAGGAGAAATGAGCACCATTCCAGGTCTTCTAGCAACGCTTGTCCTTTGGAAACGACACGTATTTCCTCTCTGAGATGGAAGAGATATTGGAGGCTGAAGGCTGAAGTCTGGATCCATGAAGGCTGAAGATTGAAGTCTAGATCCATGGAGTCTGGAGTCTAAATCCATGGAGTCTGGAGTCTAGATCCATGGAGTTGGAAGTCTAGATCCATGGAGTCTTAAGTCTGGAACAGTGGAGGCTAAAGTCTGAATCCATGGAGGCTGAAGGCTGAAGGCTGAAGTCTCTGCTCATTTGCACCTGGTGTTCTCAGCACAGGGTTTCTACTCTTCTTGCCAATGTCTTAAACACCTGTTCATTCTTCCAGACACACTTCATGCCCCCCAACCTTATAAGTTTTTAATTACCCTCTCTTTTAACTCAAAGCTCTTAGAGTGTCTTTATTCTCTTTTGCCAGAAGGTGACAGCCAGAGACAGGGTAATTGGGGGTTAAAAGGAAGTGAAGTTCTTTCCACTGATTACGAACCTTGTAACCTGACCCTGGACAGATGATTTAACTTTTCAGAGATGTTATTTGCACAGTCCCAAAATAAGATAATGACAGCACCATCTGAAATTAAATAAAAATGCACAAAAGTTCTTTGCATCGTATTTTGTTAAATAACAGCTACACATTTTATTGATAATGACCTTGAAAAACTTTAATTTTTCTTTCTGTAGAAGTAGGAGTCATGATTTTTAGGAAAGGAGGAATTAAGAGTTACCCAAATCCATGCTCTAGAAAAAAAATGCTCATTCTGTGCTTTATGTGTTTTATATGAATATTGGAGGAGGAATAGATGAATGTGTGAATATAGATCAATGGGTGTGTGGACAGGTCAATGAATGTGGGGAAGGGTAGATGGGGAGGTGTGTAAATTGGCAGACAGATTAATTTATGAATGTATTTATGGTTGGGGAATGGATGTGCAGATAGGAGGACAGATCAATGGACGTGTAGATGATTGGGTATGTGCAAAAATAGATGGATAGATGATGGAGGATGGATGGATGGATGGATGGATGGATGGATGGATGGATGGATGGATGGATGGGCATGTGGATGGGTGGGTAAGTGAATAAGAAGTAGCCAGATGAATTTACAAATTGATGGGTGGATGTATGGATGAATGACTTGATCCATCAAGCTCAGTGAACATGGATTTTTGGTTTTTCTTCCTTTTCTCCTCAATATTCTACAGTTTCCAGTGCTTTACCTTTCACATCAATTGCTACATTGACTCCTTTTTAATTTTCAATGAATTTTCATTTGTAAATTATTTTCCAGAGAGCTCTTGTTTGTGTATACAAATGGTATTAATATTTGTATAGTGAAGTAAACACATAGAAATTATGGAAGATGCATCAAGCAAAAAGACCAATGGTGAAGCAAAGGCTCCAGCTGCACAGAGCAGACCAAGAGGTGAGTTATCAGCCATCCAGCTGGGCACCCCACCTTCTAGACCCTCCGTACCAGAACAAAACTCCGGGCCCCTCCTCCACCTGCCTCAGCTTCACTAGCCGGGCAACAGGCAAGCTTCCTGCAGGCAGGCTGCTCCAACATCGATCTGACCCTGTAAGCTACAAGGCCCACTTTGCCCCCAAACCTGCCCATCCCCCATGACCTCAGAGGAACTCTGAAGCACAGACTGCAACTGCACAAAGGGAAATAAGAGAGCAGGCCTAGAAAGACCCCAGCAGCTCCTGAGACACAGATAGTGACTGCACAGAGCAGACCAAGAACAGCTCCCTAAGACACAAGCAGCAACTGCAAGGATTGAGCCAAGAGGCAAAAACACTGCCAGCACCAATTGGAGGAAGAGATGGGTATCCACTAATACAAGGATTCATTCAACAACCTAAAAAGCAAAACAGTAACAGCAGAACCCAGTGGTCATACAACAGAAGACATGATCATCTTAACCCAGAAGAAGGAGAATAAAATGATCTTAAATATAATGTAATGAAGATGATAGAGACCCTTAAAGGGGAAATGAAAAATTCCCTTAAAGAAATGGAGGAAAAGACAAAGAAAAATTGAAGAAATCAATAAATCTCTTAAAGAAAACTAAGGAAAAACAATCAAACAGGTGAAGCAAACAGTTCAAAGCTTGAAAACTGAAATAGAGGCAATAAAGAAAACAATCCAAGGGAATTCTGGAAATGAGAAATCTGGGTAAACAAACTACAGATGGAAGCATAACCAACAGAATAAAAGAGATGGAAGAGAGAATCTCAAAAGTTAAAGATACTATAGAGGAAATAGATTTATCAGTCAAAGAAAATGTTAAATCCAACAAATTCTTAACATTTAGGAACTTCAGTACACCATGAAGTGACCAAACCTAAGAATAATAGGGATAGAAGAATGAGAACTCAAGCTCAAAGGCACAGAAAACATATTCAACAATGTCATAGACAAAAACATTCCCAACATAAAGAAAGATATGCCTATGAAGGTACAAGAGGCTTAAAGAACACAAAATACATTGGACCAAAAAAAGTTCCTTCACCATATAATAATTAGAACACAAAACATTTCAATCCAAGCAAGCTAACTACACCAAAAAAAAACCCCTCACAAACAACAGATAACCTCACACCAGCAAACCCAAAAAAGGGAAACACAATACACTACCACCAAAAATAACTAGAATTAACAATCAAAGGTCATTCTTAATACCAATGGACTCAATTCACCTATAAAAAAGACACAGGCTAACAGAATGGATAAGAAAGCAGGATCCATCTCTTTGCTGCATACACACCTAAACCTCAAAAACATATTACTTCAGAGTAAAGGAATGGGAAAAGATTTCCTAATCAAATGGATCCAAGAAACAAGTGGGTGTAGCTACCTTAATATCTAACAAAATAGACTTCAAACTAAAATTAATCAGAAGATATGGAGAATGACACTTTATACTCATCACAGGAAATATCCATCAAGATGATATCTCAATCCTGAACATCTATACCCCAACTATAAAAACATCCATATATGTAAAAAAAAAAACGAAAGCATAAACCGCACATCAAACCCCACACATTAATAATAGGAGACTTCAACACCCCATTTCACCTAATGAACAGGTCAACCAGACAGAAACTTGACAGAGAAATAAGAGAACTAACAGATGTCTCAAAAGGACTTAACAGACATCTATTGAACATTTTACCCAAACACAAAAGAATATACATTCTCAGCACCTCATGGTACCTTCTATAAAATCAACCACATACTTGATGACAAAGCAAACCTCAATATATATAAAAAAGAATTAGAATAACCCCCTGTATTGTAAT
Organism: Microtus ochrogaster; assembly: GCF_000317375.1. NCBI lineage: Eukaryota > Metazoa > Chordata > Mammalia > Rodentia > Cricetidae > Microtus > Microtus ochrogaster. Next base: position 17,804,278 of record NC_022015.1, read on the forward strand.
CTGATCACTATTGTTTAAGGTTAGAATTCAACAACAATACTAATTGAAGAAAGCCTATAAACTCATGGAAATTGAACAGTGCTCAATTGAATCATCCCTGGGTCAAGGAAGAAATAAAGAAATTCAAGACTTCCTAGAATTCAACAAAAATGAAGGCACAAAATACCCAAACCATGGGACACTGGGAAAAACACTGGCAAGAGGAAAGTTTTTAGCACTAAGGGCCTACATAAAGAAAGTGGAGAAAGCTCACACTAGGGACTTAACAGCACACCTGAAAGCTCTAGACCAAAAAGATTGAGGCTCACCCAGAGGGAGTAGACAACAGGAAATAATCTCATTAAGGGCTGAAATCACTAAAATAGAAACAATACAAAGAATCAATGAAACAAAGATCTGGTTCTTTGAGAAAAATCAACGAGATAGATAAATGCTTATCGAAACTAATAAAAAGGCAGAAAGAGAACACCCAAATTAACAAAATCAGAAATGAAAAGGGGGACATGATTAGAGACACTCAGGAAATCCTGAGAATCATTAAGTCATATTATAAAAACCTGTCTTCTACAAAATTGGAAAAAAGAAAAGAAAAGAAACAATTTTCTGGATAGGTACCACATACCAAAATTAAATCAAGACCAGGTGAACAATTTAAATAGACCCATAGCCTGCAAGAAACCTGAAACTGTCATCAAAAGTCTTCCCCCGCCCCCCATAAAAAGGCCAGGGCCTGATGATTTCAGTGCAGAATTCTACCAGAACTTCAAAGAAGAGCTAATATCTATACTCCTCAAAGTGTTCTGCATAATAGGAACAGAAAGAACATCGCCAAACTCTTTCTATGAGGCTACACTTGCCCTGATACCAAAACCACACAAAGACTCAACCAAGAAAAAGAATTACAGACCAATCTCACTCATGAACATTGATGTGAAACTACTCAGTAATATACTGGCAAACCAAATCCAAGACCACATCAAAAAAAAAATCATCCACCATGATTAAGTTGGTTTCATCCCAGAGATACAAGGATGGTTCAACATATGAAAATCCATCAATGTAATTCACTATATAAATAAACTGAAAGAAAACAAATGATCTTCTCATTAGATGCTGAAAAAGCATTTGACAAAATCCAATACCTGTTCATGTTAAATGTCTGAGAGAGATCAAGGATATAAGAAAATATCTAAACATAATTAAAGCAATATACAGCAAGCCGATAGCCAACATCAAATTAAATGGAGAGAAGTTTGTAGTGATTCCACTAAAAAGAGGAACAAAACAAAGCTCTCCACTCTTTCCATTTCTATTCAATATAGTTCTTGAAGTTCTATCTAGAACAATAAGACAATAAAAGTAGATCAAGAGGATACAAATTGGAAAGGAAGCAAATTTTTATTTGCAAATTATATGATATTATACATAAGTAACCTCAAAGGTTCTACCAGTAAACTCCTACAGCTGATAAGCACCTTCAGTAATGTGGCAGGATACAAGATCAACTAAAAAAATCAGTAGCCCTCTTATATACAAATGATAAAAGCTGAGAAAGAAATCAGAGCACATCACCCTTCACAGTAGCCACAAATAACATAAAATATCTTTGGGTAACACTAACCAAAGAAGTGAAAGACCTGTTTGATAAGAAATTTAATCTTTGAAGAAAGAAATTGAAGAAGATATCAGAAAATGGAAAGATCTCCCATTCTCTTGAAACTAATAAAAATTAGGTTCATCCTAATAAAAATGATGATCCTACCAAAAGCAATCTACAGATTCAATGCAATCCCCATCAAAATCCCAAGACAATTCTTCACAGTCCTTAAAAGAACAATACTCCACATGGAAAAAAAACAAAATAGCCAAAACAGTCCTTTATAATAAAAGAATTTCTGGAGGCATCACCATCCCTGACATCAAGCTCTGTTAGAGAATGATAGTTTGGTATTGGCATAAAAACAGACAGGTTGACCAAATCAAAGACACCGATATTAATCCACACACCCATGAACACCTAATTTTTGACAAAGAAGCTAAAATTATACAATGCAAAAAAAGAAAGCATCTTCAACAAATGGTGCTGGCATAACTGGATATCAGCATGTAGAAGAATGCAAATAGATCCATATCTATCCCCATGCACAACACTCAAGTCCAAATGTATTAAAGACCTCAATATAAATCTAACCATATGCAACCTGGTAGAAGAAAAAGTGGGAAGTAACCTTCAATGCATGGGCATAGGAGACCACTTCCTGAATATAACACCAGTAGCACAGACTCTAAGAGCATAGTCAATAAGCCAAAAAAGGCAGCCTACTGAATGGGAAACGATATTCACAAACCCCACATCAGACAAAGGACTGATCTTCAAAATATATAAAGAAATTAAGAAATTAGACATCAAAATATCAAATAATCCAATTAAAAATGATGTACAGATCTAAACAGAAAATTCTCAACAGAAGAATCTCAAATGGCTAAAAAGATACTTAAGGAAATATTCAACATCCTTAGTTATCAGGTAAATGCAAATGAAAATCATTCTGAGATACCATCTTACACCTGTCAGAATGGCTAAGTTCAAAAACACCAATGATAGCTTATGCTGGAGAGGATGTGGAGTAAGGGGAACACTCATCCATTGCTGGTGGGAGTCCAAGCTGTACAACCACTTTAAAAATCAGTATGGCAGTTTCTCAGAAAATTTGGGAATCAACCTACCACAAGACCCAGCAATACCACTCTTGGGCATATACCCAAAGGATGCTCAATCATACTACAAGGGCATTTGTTCAACTATGTTCATAGCAGTATAATTTGTTATAGCCAGAACCTGGAAACAACCTAGATGCCCCTCAACCAAAGAATGGATAAAGAAAATGTGATACAGTTGTACAATAAAGTACAACTCAGCAGTAAAAAATAATGACATCTTGAAATTTGCATGCAAAAGGATGGAACTAGAAAATAAACATCCCGAGTGAGGTAACCCAGACACAAAAAGATGAGCATGGTGTGTACTCACTCACAAGTGAATACTAGCTGTAAAGCAAAAAATAAGAAGCCTATAGTTCACAAACCCAGAGAAGCTAAGTAACAAGGAGAACACTAAGAGAAACATACATAGATCCCTTTGGGAAGGGAAAACAGACAAGCTCTCCTGACAAAATTGGGAGCATGGGGCTAGGGAAAGAAGGGAAGGCAGAAGGAGAGGAGGAGGGGAGAAAGTGAGGGGGAGACTAGGGAAGGGGGAGAAGAACTTGAGGGAACGGTATGGTCAAGATGGGGGAAGGACAGAGATAGAGCGCAAGGAAAAAGATGTCTTGATTGAGGGAGCCATTATGTGACTAGCAAGAAACCTGGCATTAGAGAAATTCCTAGGAATCCACAAGGATGATCCTAGCTAGGACCCTAAGCAGTAGTGGAGAGGGTGTCCAAACTGGCCTTGTCCTGTAATCAGATTTATGGCTATCTTAAATGTCATCATAGAACCTTCATCCAGCAACTGATAGAAGCAGATACATAGATCCACAGTGGAGCACTGGGCTGAACTCCCAAAGTCCAGTGGAAGAGAGAAAGGAGTAATAATATGAGCAAAGACCATTATGGGGATACCCACTGAAACACCTTACCTGAGCTAATGGAATCCCAACAACCCCGACCTGACAGCAGGGGAACCAGCATAGGACCAAACTAGGCCCTTGGAATGTGGGTGAGAGTTGTATGACCAGGGCAGACTGTGGGGCCACTGGCAGTGAAATCATGATTTATCTCTACTGCTTGTTCTGACTGCTTGGAACCCATTCTCTTTGGAGGGATACCTTCCTCAGCCTAAATATAGTGGGAAGGGCCTTGGTCCTGCCTCAAAACAATGTGCTAGACTTTATTGACTCCCCATGGGAAGCCTTACCCTCTCTGAGGAGTGGATAGAGGGTAGGAGGGCGTAAGGTGGAGGGAGCGGGAGGAGGGGAGTGGGAATTGGATTTGGTATGTAAAATGAGAAAATTAAAAATTAATTATTTAAAAAACACCAATGGTGATGCCATAGAATAGCTATGCTGGTGGAAAGACACGGAGAAGGGTCCAGCAACTGCTCTTGAAAACTGTCTGAATATGGAAAAGTAGAACATAAAAAAAGAATCTGAAATTTCTGGCGTAGGTGGTGGGGTGTGGTAGGGATACTCACTGAGAAAGACAAAATAAGGAGAATGTTCTATTGAACCCATTCCCATCCGTTCAGACTTTCTCCCTGAACACAGAAGCATAAATTATATTTTGCTTTTGCTCACCTTAAACAACATGGTTCATGAACAGATTGAGGTCAGTCTCTTTGCAGCCAAGGAAGCTAGTTCAGTACTGTAGGGAGAAAGGAAACCAAATTACACAGAGCACTGTAAAATGGTTCCATTAGTTTCTGACAAGTGGTTTTTTTTTTAATGAAAACAATACAGACAATTTTTCACTAAGTTAGTTTTATTAAAATCTTAGAAGAACGACCTTTATTCTGATACTCCGCCTCTTCCCCATTTTCATGTAAGGATGTCCTTTCTGTGCAAATTAAAGATAATAACTGGTAGTTCTTATATATTTTTAATGATCTATTCAGCAAAATTAAAAATCAGTAACCTTCCTGGAGTGCTTTCTTCTCCTTTTGGTTTAATTTAAATAGCACTGATAGAACACTAGCCAGCGGGCACCAGTAGCTAAGCAGACACTGCTCTGTCACTAAGTGTATAATGGCTTCTTCCATGTCCATAGTCACCCTAGAAGCCAACACTATTCTAGTTCACAGTTCCTGGTGGGCACACTGATAACAGAGATGTTGCCCAGGGTCAGAGAGGGCAACTTGGTAAGTTGATTCTGGTTATCTGTTCATTCCCAAGTGTATCCACTCAGCTACCATCTTCAGGGGTTCGGGGACTCCAATAGACTATGGAGACACCACCTGTGGACAAGGTGTCTGTCTTTCAGGTTTCAAGGTTACTTTCTTGAAAAGTAATCATCTGGGCTCAGAGCTCAAATAGGGAATAATGGTTTTCTGTGACGTCATAAGGGCTTCATATGAGAGGATTAAGCAGGTGGTGATGGATGGGTGTGTGAGGGAGTGGTCAATAAGTAGACGGATGGGTATTCTGTTTTGTCTTACCTTCCAGAAAGTCCCTTTTAAAAGATCCTATTTCTCTCTGAAGAGTTACCCCATCTCCTTATGAAACTGGCTTCACACAGATCTTGAATCTGGAACAGAGCGTCTCTCGTCCATCCAAATAACAACTTGGTGGGATATCAGAAAAGCCCAGCAAGACTGGTAAGTCTCCTAATTTAGACAAATGGGGTCCTTAAATCACATACCTGAAGGACTGAAAGAGACCGTCATTTTCCCTGGTCTTTTAATTCATGGTACTCAATGGCTCCTCTGTTTTGATTAGGTCTAGTCCCAAGGCTGAATAGGCTGAATGGACTTGACACAGCCAGTCAGCTCGCAAACACAGCTCCCAGGTTTTGGTTCAGCAGCATGTGTTACAATAAGTTGAAGGAGGGGATTCCAAAATGCAGATCACAACAGTAAATTGCATGCCATTTATACATTATTTAGCCTCCCCCAAACAATCCCCATGCACACCAGCGTGGGAAAGCTGATCTGAGCATCCATCCTCCCCAGCCTCCTGCCCCAGTGTTTCTACCTCTCACTTCACTTTTCTGAGGGTGTGGGGCTAATGAGCATGCGCTGCATTGTGAGTCCAGCTCTTCTGCAATCCTTCCGTCAGGTTCTGACCACGGCAGTCCCTTACTGCAAAGCGATGTGTTGTTTGCTGTTGTTCTTCTTGTGTGACACTCTCTCAGGATGCCATTTTCAGAGGCCAGACTGCGAGTAGACAAGCCAGGCAGCCCTGGACTCTAGCTGAACTCTCTCAGAGCCCTGCAGTTTCTAATCACAGTGTTCAGCTCTCTTCACTCAGGTGGCTAGCGCATCCACTTCATGAAGCACAGACCACGCTCTTGGGGAATTAGCAGGGTGTCATCATCCACGGCTGACAGCAGGTTTGAACTGTCAGTTTTAGGCTCTGCCAAGATTTGTCTTCATCTCTATGATGCTAACATCTGGTCCAAGTCCAGCAGATGGGGGGATTACTGCAGAGCTCACAGCTGTTTTTAACAAAATTGATTAAAGAGAAAGTCCAGGACTGAAGATGTAGCTCAATGGTAGAGCACTTGCCTTGCATATATGTGTGTACAAGGCCCTGGATTCAGTTCCCAGAGCCACAAAATTGGAAAGAGGGAAAAGGAGAAAGACTAAGAAAAAGAGAGGTGTTGTGGAGAAATAGGATCCCATTGTGTAACAATAATCTATATTCCTGGGTAATCAGGTTTGCTTGAATCCAGCCAAAGTTATTGGGGTTACAGATTAGAATCAAAGGTCTGTATGAAGAACTCCCTACATCAAGATCTCCTCCTCCTGCTATGGTTCGACTATGGTGACTTGAAGCCTTCGTTCCCAATACAGAAGCATTCAGAGCTAGAGCTTTTTGATCATTTCTGAGTCCTGAGGGCATTGACTTCCTTAATGAATCAACCTCTTGACAGATTCCTAAGGTGGTAGTAGTAGGAGGCAGAGCTCATTGAAGCAAATAGCTTACTAGGGATGTGCTCTGAAAAAATAAACATTGTCCCTGGTCCCTTCACAGTCCATTCCTTTCTGTGCCTTCCACATTTCCTGCCATGATGCTCAGCATCACCACAGACACACGGCAATGGAGCCAGCTGACCATGGACTGAAACCTTGGAACTCTCAAGCCAAAATAAATCTTGCTTCTCTTCATTTGTTTATCTCAGGCATTTACCACAGCAATGAATGTCTGGCTGATGGGCACACCTCCTTAATTCTCTTTTGGCTTTATTTGCAACTGAGGGGCTCACATATACTTACCCCTATCTGAGCCATTGGGGCTGTCCGCCTCCCCATCAAAAGGTAGATTCAGCACTTAAAGATTTTATCAGTAAAAGATAGAGAAGGATGGGTGGTGTTGTCATGGAGAGACTGCAGTGTTCTCTGGGATGGAACCTCAGTGTCCACATTTGTAAAGGAGGGCCAGAACTGCCTGCTGCAGAGTGCTTGGCTTGTGACAGGGAACAGATGGTATTCCGATATTGTGTTTTCGATTGTTGTTGAAGTTTCAGCCGAGTTATCACACAGCCAAAGAAATAAAACAGAAACAAAAAGGCAAGTTCTTGAACCACTCTGGCTCTAGAGGACAGACTTGCCCAAGGACCTGGGAAAAAATTGTTAGGGAGGAAAGCTTCTGTTCACAGAGTGACAGAAAACTGTGGTCAGAACTTTGAAAGAGGAACTTCTAATGAATTGGGATAGATTTTTTTTATAAAAACACAAGATTTTAACTTGTTTTTGGAATAGAAACAGTAGGAAAGAGACATAAAAGGAAAAACACAGATGAGGTAGCACCTAATGGGCTCCAGTAAATAGCCTCAGCCCTGCATGTGGGAGAGCAAAGGCAGAGCCAATTTGAGAGGCAGCTTTTAGGTTCAGAATCCTGGCAGGAAGGACATGAAAGAAGCTGGGAAGCCAGAGGGATATGGAAACGGCATGCAGAGAGGAAACTGAGAGACACCCATTGCAATGGGACAGCAACAGCCGGGAGAGGCAGCTATGCTCACATCTGAGGAAGAAAAGTTGCCCAGAGCCTGAGAAATAAATTCAAAAGCTAAGGGAGGAAACGTTGCAGGGAAACCACGGGCTAGAAAAGATTGACTTTCAGGAAACCTGGGGGTGTTTATGTACAGGAAAGCTGCATCCAGCAGGAGAGTACTTTTTGAAATCTGAAGTCCAGAGCTTTGTGCAGAGCCCCTGCATACCTTGGTCTTGGCACTGGCATTCTGTGCCCATAGTGCAGAGGGATAAAAAGGCATTGAAAACAGGAAAATGCACAATGCAGAGAGCAGGAGCCAAAGGAAAGCCATGAAACTGGAAACAGCCGCATTGCGGAAGATCACTCAGCTCCTACTTACCTACTGGATATTAGCAGACATCCCTGTGTCTTGTCTCTTCATCTGCAGGACTGCAATTCAGTGGAGGTAGCAAGGTGCTAAAACTTTTCTGTGGAATTTGAGAAGCACGCTGTTATGCTTAACCACGTGCATGTGTGTGTATATGTGTGTGCATGTGTGTGTATATGTGTGTGGTGTACACACATATGTGTGTGAGTACACTTGGCTATGCATGCATACGTTGAGACCAGAGCAGGACTTCAGGCATTTTCTGTATCTTTTGCCACCCTGTTTTTATTTTATTTTGAGACAGTTCTCTCCATAAATCTTTGTTTTGGCTAAACTCACTAATCAGTGAGCTCCCAAGAATCCCGTTTCCCTCCTCCATCTCTGGGGTTACAGACAGGGCCTACCCTATTCAGCCTATGCCTATGCACTCAAGTCTTCACATCTGCATTACAAGCACTTTATTCACTGAACCATCTCCCCAGCCCCATAGTCAACCTTGGAATTGGTGATATCTATTTGGATTTAAGTGTAGCACAAAGTTTCTGTCCCACCCAGTCCTGCTGCCATTTAGTTCCAAAGAAACACACAGAGGCTTATACTAATTATAAGCTGTTTGACCTACTGTTCAGGCTTATTACTAACTAGCTCTTACAACTTAAGTTAACCCATAATTTTTATCTATGTTTAGCGACATGGCTTGCCACCTTTTATCAGTAAGCCATTCTCATCTTACTTCCTCTGTGTCTGACTTGCAACTTACTCTCTGCCTTTCCTCTTCCAGAATTCCCCTAGTATGGTTGCCCCACCTAACTTCTTGCCTGGCTACTGGCCAATTAACATTTTATTAGATCAATATGAGTGACAAATCTTTACAGTGTACAAGAGCATTATCCCACAGCATTTAAGTCTTGAGAACTGTGGATATCTCTGACCAATCAAACTAAATGTAAAGCAAAAAAAGCCACCCCTTTCTTCATCACCATGCACTTTCAGAGAGTTTCTAGTCTGTGGCAGGCACAGAAATGGGAAGACTGCAGAAGCTATGTGGAAATCTCCGGGGAAAATACTATTATCTAAGGGAGTTTGCTGTAATCTTGGCGCCACCCCTCCGACTCCACCCCAGCCACACTGACCTCCACATTGCTTCCTAACCACCTTTTCAATATCTCTTCCCACTATTGGTTGATTGATTATTTTTCCCCTAGGTACTAGTGCAAATGCAGGCCTTATGTGTGCTAGGAAAGAGCCCTACCCCAGACCCTGCCATTCTCTTTAAACTCGCATGTGGGGAATAGCTCAGTGGTAGAGCATTTGACTGCATAAACTTGCATGTACCCACAAGGTCCCTCATCTCCCTCTCTCAGTCTACATTTTTTTCTTGTTTCTTTCTTTTTTATTGAAAATTTTCCACCTCCTCCCCTCCTCCCACTTCCCTCCCCTAGTCTGCACTTTTTCACACACATCTCATACATTACACCTCTAGCTTCCCATAAGTCCCCTTGTAAGGATGTGGTTCTCATGGGAACAGAGAGCTGGGGTTGCTTCATTCACTGCTATGTTCCAGGTACCTGAAACACTGTCAGGCTCCTAGCAGCAGCACTCAGTGGTCATTGCTAGAGAGAATGAATTAACTCAAACTAAGAGCAAGAAAACTGGGGCAACAATGGCACAGAGCGATTAAGGAAGCAGCCTAAAACTCTAAGCCCAGACAATCTGGCCAGCACATTTATCTCCTCAAAGAGACACAAAAGATTAATCATAATGCAGCTAAAGGTGATTTCTATTAAAACTTCCTTTCCCTCCATAACTACTTTCCATAGACACCTGCTTTCTCATCTTCTCACATGGATAGGAATCTGCGCCTTACAGAAAATGCAAGAGAGAATAGATGAAGAGAGGCAAGGAGCAGGCAGGTGGGGAGATCAATCCCGGGCTCTTTTAAAATTACATTGATTTGCACAAAAAGTCCCAGAACCACCTTGCAGCAAGCTGGAGACTGAATAAGGTGCAATCAGAAGCAGAACAGTCCAGTTCCATTTTAAAAGTGAGTTCCTTTCGCTCACATCCACATCCCGTGATGGTTCAGGACCCCTCGGATGGACCAGGCATTTTTCAAACCTTCACAGACAGGCCTTCAGCATGCTTCTGGTTCAGAAGCCCCAGAGAGCAGGTGCCCCTCACTCTACTCTGTAGTAGTAGAGTGACTTCTTGAGACAAGCCCCAGGAGGGCCTGAAGGGCCGTCTCGCTTGTGTGCATTTAATCACCTGCCAAGATCAGAGAGGCAGGTGCAGAGGCGAGACTTCTCTGAAGCCCCGTATGTCTCCTCTGCAAAGCTGGAGCGTTTTTGACTGACCACGCCTCTGGCTAAGACCATGATGCTCATGGGAGAAAGACTATGAGCAGACGTCTCCAGTCTTCTCCATCTCTGGGCCTCATTTCAGGAAGGTAGGCAACTACATGCACATGCAATAACGTACATTTGGATCATGGCTCAAGAAAGGAGTATACTTTTCCTAGTTAGTGAGCTTTGTCGCACCCAACGTTCCCCCTTCACCTTCCTTTTCTGGTCAGCCGACATGGCCATCAGCTACTGCTAAAGAAGGAGAAAAGTTCATCTTTCTCCTCAACATTTTATGTATCTGCTTTCTGCACCCCTCCTTTACCCCTGCCCCATGCCTTCGCTGGAGTTCTCATTCCTATGAGAGCAGCAATCCCATACGACTAGGCATCATTGATCATTGGAAAACCTAATACAAAGCAGACAGACCCCCAGGGCTGTGCTTTCCTCAGCCTGAGGCTGACGATCTCACTGGTTCCTTACTCACAGTACCCAGAACTCTGAGCATTGGTGCCTACACACCTGAATTGAAACTCTAAACTCCCACATAACCTTGTTGCTGACTTCCTCCACTGCGCCCACATCCCAGCAGTTAGAACTGAGACCCCCTCAAGCAGAGATAACCATGTTGTGCTGCGATAACATAATACAACAGACTGGGTCATTTATAAAGGCAAGAAAGGGATTTTTTTTCATAGTTTTGGAAGCAGCAATGTTCAAGATTGAGGTGGCAATACCTGATGAGAGCCCCCCTGTTGTATCAATCTACAGAGGACAAGCAGAACACATGAACAAGAGATGGATTCATATCCTCCAGGCCCACTAGTGTTGGTCCTTTATGAGGGCAGAAACCCGACCCCCGGGGTTTAGCCACCTCTCCATTACTATCGCCTCGTGATACTATGTTGAGAAGCTGGTTTCCAAAGCATTTTTTTTCAAAGACAGCATACCCACTTCACTTCACACAGAGTAATTTCCCCTAGGAAACTGCAAAGCCTTTATGTGAGATCCTTTCAACCCCTACCCATGGTCCTCTTCATCCCAGGAACTGGAAGCATGCAACTACGCAGATGGACAATTCTCCAAGAGACATTCCTGCCGGGTGCAGTTTCGCACAGGGAAGCTGACACCCTGTCTTCAAACATTTTTAATTGCCCTGTCGAGCTGACAATTATAGAACTAATTATTGAGGAGACAATACCAAATACACTGACTGAATCAAGCGTCAACTGAGTTTTTATGTAATTATGCAATTTAATGAATTGAAGGCTACAGTAATGGACTATTGCTAGTTAATTAGGGGCTCCCTTTATGCTAATAATGCCATTTATTTTCGACTCAGGGTATTTATTTTCAGCATCTAAAGCATTGGACATATCTTCCTCTGATGCTGGCATGTTGAATATTTTTCCAAGCGCTTTGTCTAACAATTCTGTTATTTATAGGCAGCCATCTTCTTCCATTCTCTGGCTGAAGAACTCCAACTGGCTTCTATTTTATTACACGTATCTCATTTCAACCCTTGTGTCTACTGGGTGATGTGCTCATGCTTTTCTTTCTGGGTTGTGGAGAAAAGTAAAAGATTGCGGCAGAGGGTCAATGGGCTGCATTCCACCAAGGTCAACCCCCAAAGGGTGGTATCTATCATCCCTTTGAACTGTGGACATCTCTGTATGTGGTACTGGGGAAGGAACCAGGCCACGTCCGCAGCACTGTGGTCTGGTCTTCAGCCTCACAACCTCCTTGATTTCTTGCCTAACGTATTGTGTTCTCAAACCTTAGAGAAACAGTTTTCAGTCAGGGGCATGTTGGGTCCTGGAGGTGGGAGGGCGGGGCTTCCATGTGGAGATGCTATGGGTTGTCACACGGAGGACATTGCTAGTCGCATCTGATGAGTGAAAGCCTGGACGCTGTTAAACATATAGCAACACATGGGACTCCCAGCACAGGCTTGGCTTGCCCAGTGTCTTGTCAATTATCTTGTCAATGTGTCTGAGGCTGAGAAAGTCTGGCACTGAGTATCAATAACCATGAAGTATGTCGATTTTCACCAGCCCAGCTTTAAGGAGGAAAACAAATACTTCACAGCATTGCAAACATGATAGAACTGTCAAAAGTGTGTGAAGCCGGCAACATAAATTGTGAAACATGAATCACAGAGATGTTTGTTCTTCAGCCCTTAAACATTTGGAGAGTATATATTTTTTTTTATTTTATGAAAACAGAAAAAAAATGATGATGGCTGTCCCATGGGAGAAACAAGGGTCTCTGGTGCCCAAACCCGGTTGCTCCAGGTATGTCTGAAGCAAAGCCATTTATTGGTGGAGGACACAGAACAATCCAGTCAGGGTCCGGTTATGCTGGATTCATAGAGCTCCCCCTTTGAAGATTCTATCCTTCGAGCTTTCCAAAAGGATAAGCTATGGACCCAGTATTGCTTTTCTCACGCGTTTTCTGTCTGTTGGTTTGGATAGGACTGGATGTGAGGTTGACAGAGCCAGGAGATTCATGTCTGACTGATCTTTGAGACTCCTCTCTGGTGCCACTGAGCAGTTGTGTGGGTTTGAGGACCAAGGAGTTAACCCTTGACTGTTAATGAACATCTGTGTGGACCAAACTCATTGTTCACCTGGAACTTGAGATGGTGACACCTTGAAGCAGATGGATCTGTCTTTGCTGTCCCAAGGAGAAAGCTACCCCAAGATGGATCATTACCACAGGGAGAGGAGATGAAAAGGAGGGGGCAGCAGAGGAGGAGAAGCAGGAGGAAATGCAGCAACCCTACCAAGCCTGCATCATTGCTCCTAAGGACTCTGCCAAGGACCCCTCCTCTCCACTCTTCTTCTTCTGAAGACTCTGTCCCCTTTTCTTCAGTTACCACGATCAAGCAGAGGACTCTCGACCTCCCAACCTCAGGCCTGCTAGACATCTTCAATTACATACCCCAGCAACTCCACAAAATGCACAGCTGTGTCCCCTGCCCCCCAGCCCTCCTCTGCACCATCCTTGGTATATTACTCCTGCCACTGCTTTGCCTTCCCCCCTCCCATCTACACCCCTCCACTCTTTCTTCATCCCTCTCCACACACTGCTACCAAGCTTACATGCTTGCTCAAATGCCTTATCCATTCCCTTTTCCTCAGATCCTACTCCAAAGATCTGAGGGGCTTCTTCCTTCCTTTGCACAGAAATAGTTCACTTAGGTCATAACTACAGTGACTGTACTTCTTATGTGTCGCCCTTTACCAGTTATCCTTAATGCTCATGGCATGTCCTTAAACCAAGACATTATTAACTCATTTCTACAAATGAGGAAACTAAAATTAGGCGCCTTAGGTCTACGGCTCAAAGGAGAATAGACAAAAAAAAATCAGCCTCATTCAGATGGCAGTCTGTTTTGTCAGGCTGGCCATGAAGCCCTAGTAGTGAGGTGGGTCTGCCACACTGTCTACCCTGTCTCCCACACCAGAAAAGCAGGTCCTTGAAGATAGGGTGTATATCCTTATCTCAGTGTCCCCGCTACCCAGAAACGCTAGTGAGCATCAAGGAATGTGTGGCTGGCTTAATTAGTGGAAGGACAAATGGAATTGCCCTCCTCTTTTGGAGCACTACAAACTTTTTTCTGTAAAGGATGGGGCTGAGTCTCCGTCAACACTCGGATGCTATTATGCTGTAACTCTAATGAGCTCTGTCCAGCTCATAAACTCCAAAAACTAAGTGGCTCATCTGTTTCTGTCCTTGCTCCAGTCGCTTTCCATCTAGAAAGAGCTTGATCATGCACCGTTTGCATTGTCCAAGGAGAGACGACGCCAAGGGAGCCAAGCTTAAGAAAATCACTTTCTCTGCCTTCAATCCTTCCCACGTCAGAAGGCTCAGTCAAAGAAATGAATGATACACGGGGTTGTAGAGAACCCAGCCTTCCTGATACCAGCTCCTGCTTAAAGACCGTGTGTATGTGTGTGTGTACATATGTGTGCGTGTGTGTATGTGTATTGCATGTGTGTGCTTTATGACGAAGGCAGGAGAAAAGCAAACATACTCACTAGATTGGCACTGTCTCCTCCAACACTAGACTCCAGGTTGGTCTAATTAGCTGGGCGGAGAGCAGAGGGAGATTCCTGCAGGGCTGGCTCCCTCTTGGAACTCCACAGTAACAGACCATCTGCAAGACAGTGGCAGCTGAAGGGTGTTTAATAACCTAAGTGGATTCAACTGCAAGGCATCTTGGAACACAGTGGTGCTGGCCAGTGGGAAGCCGCAGGGACACTGGGCACCCTTTACAGGACAGACACAACTCAGGAGAGGAAGGGGTTCTTCAGTTCACACCTCACACCTCCAGGGGGTTTCGGGATGGCAGGGGAGGCCTGGCAGGAGAAGTGTATGACTGTAGCTGTTCACATAGCAGCAGACCTGCAAGGAGAGAGAGAGAGAGAGAGAGAGAGAGAGAGAGAGAGAGAGAGAGAGAGA
>NC_022015.1:17819224-17823644 GCF_000317375.1 Microtus ochrogaster
TGGAAAACTAAAGTTAGCTAAAGCAGTTGATGAGAGAGAGAGAGAGAGAGAGAGAGAGAGAGAGAGAGAGAGAGAGAGAGAGAAAGGAGAGGTGGGAACTAGGGGCCCCATTCTCCTGTGGAAACCTTCCTTCGGTGCCTTGGTCAAAATCCCTGAGGGGCTAACTTGTGTGTCAGGCAGGTCTGAACATTCCACAGCCTTCCAACATAACGCCATCTGCTGGAGAACACCCGTTTAAACCAGAGCCCGAGGTAGGCACTGCAGATTCAACCTATAACAGATAAATTCAGAGCTTCTCCCACAGCACAAAGACAGTGATGGTCAGTGTGCATAGCCCCAAGGTCTCCTGTCACCTTCAGCGCTGCCCTCAGTGGCGCAGCTTCACGACACCCTCAGTGCAGGCAGCAGAGGCCCAGGTGACAGGTGGCAATTAAAGTTTGGTGTGTGGGAAGATGATAATTCCTAGTCATTTATAGCAAGCCTTGAGCAAATAAATGACTGAAACGGTAAGAACCAAAGTCTTCCATCCTCGAGAGAAGGAAGCTAAGGGAACCCGGAGGGAATTTTAGAACAAAAGGCATGTGGGTAGAGGAGCACACTAGCAGCGCAGGTCCAACAAACACGTGCAGATACAGGGAGAGAATGAGATGGATACACCTCCACAGTGCCAAGGAAAACGGCAAGATTTAAGGTGCAGTACCTATAGTGGACCCCAGGCAGCCTGAGTCGGGTGGCCCAGGGGACTCTGGAGATCCCGAGAGCACAGGTCCCAGCTAAAGGAGCAGTTCCTAGCCAACCACAACCCACTGCTGCCACATATTGCTCCAGTCCCCACACTGCCAGGTCTTCCACTATTTCAAGAGAAGCCAGAAACCCAGAGCGTACGTGAAATCCCACACATCTGAAATGTTGGCACTCCTTCCACGTATTTTAAGATACTTCACAGACAAAATAAAACTGTCTGGGGGCTAAATATGAACTCGCCATCTCCTTGCTGAGACTGCTGCACCACGGGGTTCCTCTGGCAGGACAGCAGGATGGCTCCATAGTGACAGAGTGACAGCACTCATTTCAAACATGGGCTCTTCTGGCTATGAAGAATTGCAAAATATAAGGAACTGGGTAGGATCTTAGATATAGATCCAGACACATACATAGAAAGATTGCAAGTAGGTGATAGATATATGATGATGATGATTGATAGATAGATAGATAGATAGATAGATAGATAGATAGATAGATAGATAGATGATAAATAAACATATGATAGAAAACGAGATGATAGATTGATGGGTGGTAGATGATACACAAATTAATCGATAGATATATGATAGACATTTAGATTGATTGATAAAAGGTGATAGTATCAGAGAATTCTGAAAGTCTCTGCTCATCTCATCACTCATCCCCGCACCTATCACATTCCAATGCACCTATCAATTTCCTCAGAGTATCCTGTAAACAATGGCCATGAGGAGAAGGCAATTCAAAGGTGGCTGATCCATAGGCCACCTTGGGAACGATTTCCTGTGACATGTCCTAGGCTTCCGAACAACCTAGATTTCCTGAGTTGAGTCACTGTATTGTCTTGCACTGGAGAACACTGTGGTTTATGTGGGTAAAACATGCAGTGTGAGGTGGCCCAGTGTAACAGAAGGTTCTAATCGTAGAAACTGAAATTTCACTTGTAAAGTCATCCTGTTGGACAAAGCTACTGGACTGCTTCTTGAGACCTGAAACTTCTTCAAACAAAATCAAAGGCCCATTATTTCCAGCAAATGGAACAGCCTGAAATTATCAATAAATATGACAGGTGCTAACATCAATATCTGGACAACCTCTATGAGGTGGCCAGCAAGTCCAGGATGACACGCAGGATGGGAGGCACAATATGACAGGACAGATGTCCATGGGATGTGGGTCAATTACGGCAATCAAGCACATAGCATAAGCACACATAACTGATGTTATTCTCTGAACATAGAAAGCAAAGAAACTAGACTATAGGCGTGTAACCAAAACAGAAGAATCCAAAGGACTGCACCCCCTGCCAAATAGGGATCTGTAATGGAGCAACCCAAGACTCACCTCTGTCTTTATCCTTATACCAGTTTGGAATTTGAGTTTACTCTGTATGCCCAAGCTGATCAGTTAGCATAAAGTCTAGCCCTTGGTTGCTAGAATCCCGGGATAACTTGAAGTAAAAAATATCAATCAGTGAGCAAGAAAGGTGTACTGCCACACCTTGTCACACAGGAGTTCCACAGATAAGAGTCACTAAAGAGGTTCTCAATCCAACAATCTCAAAATGGACAATAGTGTACCATGAGAAAAGCAGCAGGCACAAGACCCACAGACCCAGTAGGATTACAAGTCTAAGAATCTTAGGCCATGGGTCTATGCAGCAGAAACCACGCTATGGGAGAACTCACACAGCATCCCAATGTGTATGCACCACACAAAACTAGAGCTACTTAGATCGGTTGGAGAATTCCTAGGAAACCTCCAAGTCACCTGAGTCTTGCTGAGAACTCAGGTGTCCAACTGCTGCAAAAGGACTCGGGGATGGCACCAGCTCCCATGGTTGGTCTTTTCCTGCCCTTTTCTTTCTCCTTTTCCCTCACAAAGGAATGCATTAGCACTGCCCACAGAAAGCAAAGCCCAAAACCTCAGAAAAGTGCCTGTACCGCAGGGATGAGTAAGACCTGAGTATAAACATGGCAGTACTCCAACAGTCAGCTTCATAGTTGAGACAGCTACTGAGTGAAGACTGGGTGGATGACATGTACCACGAGGACACACTGAACAAAGGCTCATTCGTACCAGAGGTGAGATAAAAAGAGATGTCATGGGAATTGATAATGCTAGTCAAACCATCATTCATGTTAACATTCATGAGTTGCTTATTTCTGCAAATTTCCACTTAATATTTGCAGCAACAGCAGTTAACTGTGACCACAGAATGCAAAACTATTAATCCCTACTCGACTGGTGATTGTTCTTCACCCTGGAACCTGATGCTGCTTTCCTCAGCTAGTGGGAGCAGTCGCATGAACTCTGGCTGCCGTTTCCCCATCTACAAAGTGGAGCTGTGCTGCTCTGCGCTCTTCAGCGGGTCACAGGAAGTCAATTGCCGGTGCCCTGCAGGCTGAGAGTTCCAAAATGAAATGAAGGCAAATGGCAAACCATAAGCAGAAAAACCCATTCTGTGTGCAATCTACAAGGCCTAGCCTGAAAAGAAACATGTAGATATACATAAATTACATGTGTATAAACTGGCAAGTTCATGAATCGGAGCCGAGTTGAACCTGTGCTCATTAGCTACTGCCCACCTGCCCACTCACTCGATTAACTCTACTTCTTGGTTCTGATCAATAGCCCAAGAAGCAGTTTCTTCTCGGCTGCCTTTGAACTCTGTCTTCTAGCTGCATTCCAGCTATGGAGATGCAGGCCAGAACCTTGAAAGATGCTGAGAGTATAGTGTCCCTTGCCTCTTCCCAAGGTGGGAGCCTCATGTTGAGTCCCACTCTGTGGCCAGATCCCAACTTCCACCCCTTTGTCATTATTTTCCTAGTGCTTACAACTGAGGATGATGAAGGCTTTCCACTTAACTTCCCTCCCTGGCCCTTTAAACTGTGTGTGCAGTCTTCTTACTTCAGGCCCGGCCTTTATCCCCTCAAGCTTCCTGCTCAAGCCAGCTGATGAGACACTTTGGAAGAAGGTTAGACTTCATGCTGAAGGAAACAAACTGGGATATTAGGAGGAGTATCTGTTCTTATTTTTAATCCTCATTTTCTCTTAGTTTTTGCATCTGGAAAATGACCATAAATATCTCATATCCCTTAATCATGAGGGAAAATATATGAAGTTTTTAAGGTCCCTGAAACTAACCCTAATTAATAGAAAATATTTCTAGCTAGAAAGCATTCCCAGTAGGCACGCCATCCCAGTCTGACCTGGTGGGCTGGTGTTCCACCAAGACCTGAGGTCAGGAAAGGAGAAGGAAAAGAAATTGAAACTTTTTTGTAAAAAGAGAAAATTTGACAAATTGAAGATTTTTAATTCTTCATTGTGGAGAGAAAATTGGGACTTAAATTATTTATTGTATTTTAAATTTACTGACAGAAGCAGTTTGGAAACTTCTGGTTCTTTCTGGAAATAATTAACCTACTTAATGTTATAAATCTTCTAAAGTGTCTCCGACTAAGCAGTAGAACATGAGGAGAATCATGCAAAGAGCTGAGAGGGTTGAAATCCACATCCACATCCACATCACATCCACATCACATCCACATCCACATCACATCCACAGTCACATCCACAGTCACAGTCACATCCACATCCACAGTCACATCCACGTCCACAGTCACATCCACATCCACAGTCACATCCACATCCACAGTCACATCCACATCCACAG
>NC_022015.1:17823964-17824263 GCF_000317375.1 Microtus ochrogaster
CCACAGTCATATCCACAGTCACATCCACATCCACATCCACAGTCACAGTCACATCCACATCCACATCCACATCCACAGTCACATCCACATCCACATCTACAGTCACATCCACATCCACAGTCACATCCACATCCACATCCACAGCCACATCCACAGCCACATCCACAGTCACATCCACATCCACAGCCACAGTCACATCCACAGTCACATCCACAACCACATCCACATCCACAGTCACATCCACATCCACAGTCACATCCACATCCACAGTCACATCCACATCCACAGTCACATCCACA
>NC_022015.1:17824363-17827204 GCF_000317375.1 Microtus ochrogaster
CACAGTCACATCCACATCCACAGTCACATCCACAGTCACATCCACATCCACAGTCACAATCACAGTCACATTCACACCCACATTCATAGCCTTTCTTCTGGTATTCTTGGGTGAAGGTAGGAACAGAAGTTGATCCGTGGTCTTTTTATGGGATCTATACCTTACTCAGAGAAATGGGCATGCCCTGCCGTGAACCAGGAGGATCCCAAGTTTATTGGCTGTGTCTGGTGGAAGGAAATTTACAAAGTGATGGTAATTGCTTGGTCTTTCACTAGAAGCCTTTTGCTGCTTTGAGGGTCTCTAATAGAAGTTTGTCTTTTTCCAAGGTCACCAGAGAAGAGAGGTCCAGACAAGGCAGAGATGACTAGCTTGAAGTCAACTGCACAAGCTGGCCCATCCCCTATCCTCCCACTGTGCCAGCACCACGGTAAAAGCAGCTGGGAGGTTAAGGGTACAGAAAGATTCCAGAGGTTGACCCCAAACAGATGATATCTGCTCCACCAACTATATGTGAGCCTATATGTTTATCTTGGACTGGCTTTTAAAAACAAGCCAAAGTGGGTTCTTAGGACTGGAAATGAGTCCATCAAAGAAGGGAACTACTCAATCTGTTTTGTGTTGCTAGGGCTCAATGCCTCAAATTGTAAGGAGTAGAGGTTTTCTGAAATCACAGTTCTGGAGACTGAGAAGCCCAAGAGCATGGGTAGCATTTGGTAAATAGTCTTGTTACTGTAAGGCTGGTCAGGGGGCTACTATGGGTTCCGTTCCTCTTCTAAAAGGCCAGCAAAGCCATTGCAGGGCCCTCACCCTGGGGACCTCAGTCTAGTTCCAATCACTTCCCCAAACTGCTCCCAGATTCCATCAGCATGTGAACTGGAAAATGCAGTCACTAACACCTTTACTCTTAGAACAGTGCAAACCCCAGCGGGAACCCTCCCATTCAGCACAAGGGAAAAGGAAAAAACAAAACAAAACAAAAAAGAGCCCTCTGGAGAGGTAAATTGGTTTATTTACACAAGGCAAAACAAGACAGAATATGATCCTTCAATTCAGAAAGTTGAGTCAGGCTGGCTGTAACAGATCTCAAACACAGTGCCCTCAGAAAGTCGCCATGTTGGTCTTCAAAGCCATCTGCAACTGTGAGCTCCTCAGGCTGACCACACCCATTTCCCACCAAGAGCTCCTGCCAGGCCTAATCCACTAACCTGGTCCTGGGAGCAAAGAGACTTACCTGACTGAGACCCAGTCTGGACCCTCCTTGCACCATAGCTGGAGGAGCTTAATTGGCAGGCAGGAGACTGATTGGCTGGTAGGCCGATGGTCCTCATTGGTTCCTTAAGAGGATTAAAGACAGCAACAAAGGTTCCCACTCAGTTCCCTCCCTGGAAGGAGAGAGGCAGACTTGGGTTAATGGTCTATGAAGCCACAGTACAAAAAAAAAAAAAATAGCTTGGTGAGTGGTAGGGTAGGGGCCAAGAGGGACTGCACAAACACCAAACACCAGGCTGTCTCGGGACCGAAGAGCATAGCTAGAGAAACTGCTACTTGGGTCCGTGTTTGGAAGCTGGAGCAGAGTCAATAAGACCAGTACACTGTCCACCTATTTTTCCAACATAAGTGAATCCCAATTATGTTTTGGTTGGAAGAGGGTTTGTTTGCAAACACCCCTGCTATTCCTTGCAGATAAGGGTGACCACAGGATGTGATCACAGTCAATAAATATGAAAAGAGACTGAGTGAGGTCTCTGGGCCTTTGGAAAAGAAAACAGACTCAGCGGGCTTTAAATCTTACTTTCTTCTTGAGGCTGTGCCAGGAGCTGCAGCAGCCTTTCGGGCTGTGAGGTATTGCACCTAATGCTAAGTGTATTGATGGCACATCTGAGCTGCCAGCTAAACCCCCGGATGGCTCGCTTAAGCTTGCTTGTTCTTTGGCAACAGCAAACCTCTTCAGTTTTTTTCCTGATAATAATGGTTTCTCGTTGCCTGATTTTAGGGAGGAATTTCTTTGTGCTACAGATCCAGACCCAATGGGACTTCAGGTGGACTATGTCAAGGGAGCTGGGAAGCTGGCAGCAGTGATTCTGAAAAACTACAGCCAAATCCACGCAGAAAACCATGCTTACCCTATGCTCGCCATAAAGCCACATGAAGCCAGGGTGAAGCTCCAAGACTCTGTAACAAAAATCTTAAATTAACAGCGGGAGAGCCTCTCTGTTGACAAGCAGAGTACCCTAGGAAGGAGCCAAAATACAAGAGGGAGGAAGAGAGGATTATGGGACCAAGCCCCAGGCTGTGCTCTCCTGGCTAAGAGCACAGGACTGGGAGTCATCCATGAGTGGGTCCTCATCCCTGCTCGGATGTGTGCGAGGTGTGTGACCTATGGCGTGTCACTCCTCCATTCCAGTCTGGGTCTCCTCTGCATGGAAACAGCAGTGAGTCCCTTTGCAGCATTGCCGTGAGAGTCTGAAGAAGCACAGATAAAGTAACGAGCTGAGTTTGGCACACGGTAAATGCCGAGAAAACTGAAGATGTATCTTCCACTGTTGCATCCCTCCCTTCTGGGACCACCCTATCTGCCAGGCTACTCCAAAGGCTGTGCTATAGGTGCAGACCAAGCCCTTCGGGGGTAAATTATCATCATCCCACTTCACAGGCAAAAAAAAAAAGGTTCAGTTTAGGTGTTGTGGTGCACACCCTGAATCCCAGCAATCAGAAGACAGGTTGGTGTATCTGTGAGTTCTAGGGCAGCCAAGTCTACATAGTGAGAACCTGTCTCAAGAAAAAAAAGGGGGGAGAGAAAGGAAAGGGAAGGGAAGGGAAGGGAAGGGAAGGGAAGGGAAG
>NC_022015.1:17827354-17834306 GCF_000317375.1 Microtus ochrogaster
AAAGGAAAGGAAAGGAAAGGAAAGGAAAGGAAAGGAAAGGAAAGGAAAGGAAAGGAAAGGAAAGAATTCTCTGGGCAGTGGTTTCACACACCTTTGGGAGGTAGAGGCAGGCATCTCTGTGAATTCAAGGCCAGCCTGGTCTACAGAGTGAGTTCCAGTACAGCCAGGTCTCCACATAGAAACCCTGTTTCAAGCACCAGAGAGAGAGAGAGAGAGAGAGAGAGAGAGAGAGAGAGAGAGAGAGAGAGAGAGAGAGAGAGAGAGAGGAGAGAGAAACACTCAGCCTCAGAGGGAACTAAAACCAAGACCCCAGTTCATCTATCCCATGGCAGAGAAGAGGAGAAAGCTGGTAGGGGCAGGGGTGGGAGCATGGGGGAGTTGCAGGAGGCTCTGCTGCACTGTGGGTAATGAAATTCCACTGTCAGAACTCTGCGGACCTCTGACAGGCAGTCAATAACCCTGATGAGATGGAAACAGTCACGTACCCTCCTCAAAGGCCAAGGGATGAAGGGCAGCAGATGGGAAGGGAGGGAGAGAGGCTGAGAGTCCAATTCTAGCCCCTGTCTGAGGAATCATTGAGAACTGAGATTTGTTGGTCAGAGTTCTGTCCCTTCTATCATCAGGACACCCCGATTGCCCTCTGAAGGCCCCTTCCCTGCCACCAGCCATGTGGTGGTGGCCCAAGCAGAGACTTTTTCTGGGGCTATGAGAAAACCTACATTGTTTTCTGAGGTCACCAAGTTAATAGCCATAAATTCGCCATTGTAGTCAACCAAGTAGGTGCTCTGTCGTGGGAATCTTTGAGACACCAAGGTTAACACAGAGGAAAACTGGATCAGAGGGCACGGCAGATTCCTGATAACCTTGAATACCTAGATCCAGGCCCACCTCAACACAGAACTTTCTACAGTGTTTTGTTTTAGGGAGCCAATGAATGTTTTTTGTTCTCCCATTAATGTATTTGACCTCTACAGTCAGACACTGGCAGACGTAATTTTAACATGTGCCTCCCAGACTCAGGTCTTAAGGAAGAAATTAGAACTATCCAGCTGGAACTATCCTCTCTCCAGGGGGACTCACTCTTGAAGTTGCTGCTATAGTATTTATTTCGGTGCTACTCACAACAGCTAAATTATGGACTCAGCCTGGGTGCCCATCAACAGATGATTAAGGAAATGCCACGTAAACACAGGAAGGAGTTCTATTTAGCAATAAAGACAAATGGCATGATGTCATTTGCAGGAAAATAGACAGAACTGGAGGCACTAGCCCAGTGTCGAGATTTACTCACCACCCTGATAGGAAACAGCAATATTCTGAATTAGAATTGGTGCCCCCTAGAGGTTTGTAGCCTCTTGGACACAGAACTGGGTGGAGAGGGTTCATGCAGATAAGTCTGAGGCTGAGCAGAAGCAAGAGCCACTCTGGGCACCTTGTGTAAGACCTGTGTGCATCGCAGCACATGTGAGAATTTGTCTCCAGCAATCGGGGTGCATAGTAAATGTCACAATATGTTATTAACCTAAAATCAAATTAAATCTGACTTTAATCCCCAGGTCCCTCCCGGCTAGAGGAAAATTCAATCTTGGTATTATTGTGTCTCTACTCCTGTGATGTGTACAGGCTCCTGGGGGGCTGACAGAATAACAAGAAAATGTCCTTGAAAAGGTGGCCTGTGCCCAGGTCTGTGCAGGGCCATGCTGGGCAAGGAGGCACAGAACACAAAGTGCCCTGAAAAGTCATGAGGAAGCAGAAGCGTAAACTGTGACCACTAAAAGGTCAGGGCTCTGCTGCAGGTCTGGGGAAGGGTCAGTGCAATGGATAGTTCCAGAACAATTACTTCATTAGCATAATTTAGCACTGAAACATACTTGGGGATAATTGTTTTGTTGTCCACTCACACAACCAACCATCTGTCCAGTCACTCCACAGACATGAATTGGTTTCCAATGGATGCTTTGCATGTTTGTACGTCTGTGTGTACTGATGTACTTGCTCGTGTACATGTGCATGCATGTGTCTGTGTACATGTGTGTGTGTATGTGTGTCCACATATGGACAGTGGTCAGAGGTTGACATTGGATGTCTCCTTCAATCACTCTCTACCTTGTTTTTTGAGACAGGGTTTCCTACTGGATCTAGAATTGTCAGTTTGGATAGAACAGCTGGCCAGAACGCCCCTAGGTCCACCTAGCTCTTCCTGTCCCCCAATGCTGGTATTACAGGTACACCACTGTGCCTGGAATTTTAGTGAGTATTGGGGACTTGAACTCAGATCCTCATACTTTTTTGCCAAGTTCTTTACCCACTGAACCATCTTCCAAGGCCCCTGAAAGAAAGACAACTTTTGCTAAAGACAAACTCAATTCCTGCTCAAGTAGAGCCTGCTTGTTAGCCAGAAAATAACAAGAAGGAAGTAGCCAACTTTTCACAAATGGTGGGAAGAAGCAAGAGAATAGGTGGAGGGTAGGAGCATGTGGGGTATGGAAGCGAGACGGGAAGCAAGCCAGTAAAGTGGCCTGACAAGTACCCAGGCTTCAGGAACAGTTTTTAGCTATGTATATCTATGTTTCTGATGGCAGCCACAGCCCTCAGCAAGTTGTGAAGTTGAGCTGACTGCCTAGCTGGGAAGATGAATCAGTCAGTAAGTGCTTGCCACACATACATGAGAACCTGAGCTCAGATGTCCCAGAACCTACAGAAAAGATAAGGCATGGTGGTAGGTGCCTGTAAATTCAGTATTAAGGGAACAGGGATGAGAGGATCCATGAAGCCCACTGGACAGCATCCTGACTGAATTGATAACCTAGTCTCAAGAAGTAAGGGTGGAAGGAATTGGAGAGCTATCACAGGGTTAAGGGTGCACACCGCTCTTGCAGAGGACCTAGTCCAGTTCCCAAACCTATATAAGGGCCCACAACCATCTGTAACTCAGTTTCAGGGACCCCAACGCCCTCTTCTGATCTCAGACATCAGGCATTCACATTGTACACATATAGGTAAAACACACATATACAGAAAATTTTAAAAATAAATGTGTAAAGCAATTAAGGAAAGGCACAGACATCAACCTTGGACCAACACATAGACATGTGTATACACTCACCCTAACATCTATATATACTACACCTAACGTACCATACACAGAAAACAAAGAACAAATACATTATATAATATGATATGATATGATATGATATGATATGATATGATATGATTGATATGATATGATACAATATGATATGAGGATATTGAAAAGTTTTTGCACCCCGATAAACCTTTCTGCTGATGCAATTATCCAAATCAAACCAAATTAGAAAAAGTCCAGGTTTAATGGATGCCAACACTCCCAAGGTGGCCTTCCAGCCCCCCAGAGATGGAGATGGGACTGAAGACTGGAAAACCACAGAGAGGGGAAAGGAAGACTAGAAAACCATGTGTTTGTTATCTAGGGGCAGTTTAAATACCCTGTGGGAGTGATCTTGAGCCTTTCTGGGGAGGGGTCACCATTTGGCATGCTTTTTTGGACGTGGAGTCTGGACTGAGGCAACTCCCAGGGGAGGGGGCTTGGAATGGAACTTTTCACCCAAATAGATATGATATGAAGATTAACACTCACAGCTTGCCAACACACACCTGTTCCCAAGGGCAGGCTGTCATCTTGCAGTGAACCCCAAGACTGTCAGTCTCAAGGTACTAGGCTCTCTGTGTGACATCCTGTCTTTAAAAGGTGCTCTTCCATGCACTTCCTCTGGTACTTCTTCCTTCCCCATTTTATGATGTCACCCCTGAGGTAGTCAGTCACTCTCCTGATTCCCAAGTGGGTACAACTCAAAACACCAGCACAACTGGAGCACGGGGACAACACACCCCGCTCACTGCCACCAGGGCAGGCGCCTGTGAGCACTCTCGCAGCTGATGAGACGGATGAGCCTTAGCACTTCAGCTGCATGCCCAGAGCGGAACTGAACCCATCTTTCCTGGGAACGCCCTCATAGATCAGCTGGACCACTTGTCAACCCTGCCACCAGCTGCCACTCATGGGTAGTTTCCCCCAGCTTATTAAAGTAAAAGAAGAAACACTGAACCTTAATAGCAGGCCCCAGGAAACAACAAAAGACCTGCAGAGACATAACAGTGACAGAAATAGCAACAGGTGACAGCTGAGCAAGTGTTTTCAACAGGGCACCTCTAAGCCCAGGAGTCTTTGGTCAAATCATTTGGCACATGTTGTGGGTTCCATGGGCTGTATGTTAAACAATCCACATGAGCTGGGTTACGTCTCAAGATGTCCGGAGAGCTGCCCATTGTGAGCCCAGCTTAGAGATGGGTACACTGAGGTCAGAGAGGGCAGAGCTCAAGCAGCTAAGTGGTGAGGTTACCTGACTTCTCCAAGAAAATGCTTCTGGGGCTGGGAAGATAGCTCAGGTTGATTAAGTGCCTTCTCAACAAACATACGGACTTGAGTTCAGAACACCAGCACCCACTTAAAAGCTGGGTATGGTGTGTAGGTGTGACTATAGCCAGAGTGCTTAGTGGGACAGATTCAAGCACATGCCTAAAGTTTATTGGCTGGCCAGCCTAGTCAAATCAGTGAGAGATCCTTTCTCCTAAGTTAAAATGGAGAGGTATAGAAGAAGACACTTGGCATTGACCTATGGTATGAACATGCATGGGCAGACAGGTGCACATACCACACAAACATGTACTTACATAACACACATAAGACACACACTCAATAATAATGAAAGTATAATAATTTTAAAAATGGGGAGAAAAAAGTGAGAAGGGTTGGATGGGGAGAACTTGGGGCAACGGGATGATTGGGATACAGGAAGGTAGGATAGGGGAGCAGGGAAGCACATATCTTAATTAAGGGAGCCATCATAGGGTTGGGAAGAGACTTGGCCCTAGAGGGGCTTCCAGGTGCCTAAGGTGAGGTCCCCAGTTAGTTCCTGGGGCAGCTGAAGATAGGGAACCTGAAATGATCCTATCCTATAGTCTTACTGATGAATATTTTGCATATCACCATAGAACCTTCATCTGGTGATGGACCCACACTGGAACACTGGACTGAGCTCCCAAAGTCCCAATGAGGAACAGAAGGAGGGAGAAGATGAGCAAGGAAGTCAGGACCAAGAGGGGTGCAACCACCCACGGAGACAGTGGGACTGATCTATTGGGAGCTCACCAATGCCAGCTGGATTGTGACTCGAAAAGCAGGGGATAAACCCGGACTCTCTGAATATGGCGGACAATGAGGGCTGCTGAGAAGCCAAGGACAATGGCACTGGGTTTTGATCCTACTTCTAGTTCTGGCTTTGTGGGGGCCTAGCCAGTTTGGATGTTCACCTTCCTAGACCAGGATGGAGGGGGGAGGACTTCGGACTTTCCACAGGGCAGGGAACCCTGACTGCTCTTCAGACTCGAGAGGGAGGGGGAGAGGAGTGGGGGGAGGGCGGGAGGAGTGGGAGGCTGGGAGGAGGCGGAAATTTTTTTTTCTAAATAAATAAATAAATAAAAAGTGGCTGCTAAGAAGAATTGGCCTGTGTGGTGGCTGGGTGTGTGTTGTGGTTTGAACATAGTTTGCTCCTGGAACTCACTCAGAAGCTCCATTCCCTACATCATGTACTAATGGGACAGAGAGCATGAGAACTTATCCAGACTGTGATGTTCCAGGATGAGACCTACAGAAAGTGAGGAGCATTAGACGAAGGCATTGGGGAATCCTGTGATTGACCCCAGGTGGCATCATAGGAAGAGAAACAGAAACGGACACACAGATGTAGCCATGCCCACTCCCGGGGTTCTCTATTTCATCAATGTGAAGCCATGTGCATCCTCAGACCTCTGCCAACATTAAAGCAAGCCAATGCCGGTGCCAGGCCTTGACCCTCAGAAACTGAGCTCCGTGTGAGCACATCCCTGTGGTGAGAACAACCTACAAGTAAGTACCCTTTGCTTCCTGGTTTCTGAGGCCTTAGCCCATAGCTTGTCTGGCTCCACTGTTTCTGAATGAGGCAGAAAATCACGGTGGGGTGAAGCTGTTCATCTCATGCTTTCCAGGAAGCAGGAAGACACAGGAAGGTGTCAGGGACATAGTATATCTTTCACAGACATATCCCTGGTGACCTACTTCCTCCAACTAGGTCTCATGCCCAATGTTTACCACCTGCCAATGATGCAGCCACAGTGTCACCCATCGAGGAAGTGCTCCATTGCAAAGTCACCACCCTCAGGATGCCATCACTGCAGAAATCCCATCCTGAACACTGCACTGGAGTCAACGCCTTTCACCCATGAGCCTTTCTTGGGGTAAAACACTTCACATTCAAACCACAGCCCTGTAGAAGCCATGTGTCCTTATGTTGCCCTGCCTCGCATATGACATCATGGCAACAAAAAGTGGGCTGATGTTCGGGGTCAGCAGCTCCTAGGATGGTGTCTATGAAAAGAAGAGACACAGTCATCCTCTCCCTATAGAAATGACCCAGAGAAGTCGAGCAGTTAGCCCAAGTCCACACAGCAAACCAGATATGGGGGTCCTCCCTTTGCTTGGAAGCAGCATACATTCTAGATTCCTATGCTGTCTTTCTTCATATCGCTCCGGGAAATAGCCCCATGGTACTGCGATCTCTATGAGACAGAGAAGGAAGGGAAATGGCAGTAATGAGAATGGTGGGAAAGCCCTGTGTAGGAAGCCAGCAGGAGACTGAGACCCAGCAAAGCTCAGGGGAGCAGGATTGGATGAACCAGAAGACAAAAGGTTTGCAGGTGCAGAAGTCGGGATGAACATGCAGCAAGTCACCGTGCAGTGAAAGTGAACAGGCAGCAAGTCACCGTGCAGTGAAAGTGAACATGCAGCTAGTCACCGTGCAGTGAGAGTGAACAGGCACCTAGTCGCTGTGCAGTGAGAGTGAACAGGCACCTAGTCGCCGTGCAGTGAGAGTGAACA